>NC_081407.1:239315244-239517744 GCF_030272615.1 Cryptomeria japonica | reverse complement strand
TAATGAGTATCTTGATAAGCAAGAATGTTGTGATTCTTAATCAATGATTATGCACAAGTAATCATAGAAAAACTTCATTATTTGAAGATTCAAATCTCTCTAAAGTATCAAAAATCTTGAATAGTATCATAGTTATATTATATGTTGTCTGAAGAATCAAGATGTGTAGGACAAAATTAAATAGCAAGAGGACACTCAATATGTGTAATGACATATAAGGTGCCATTATTAGCATGAAAAAAAACCACTCCTAAGACATATGTTCATTTTTTGAATTCCAAACAAATTTCTTGCCAAGAGTATCTGGTTGGGAAACAAGATCATACAAATGTGGTAAAAAATGAAGCCAATGAAGATTTTTAAAGATGTCGTAACTCCATTGTTTATAATTTATCATTTTCAAGATGATTGGAGAAGGTTGAAATGAAAAACCCATGGCGACTAAGATAGATTTCTATATTTGCAAAGACAACAATGTTCAATAGTAACTATAAACTCCTAAATATGATCAATACTAAAAAAGAAGCCCCCCCAAAAAGACAAAAATTCTTCGAGTGTCAGTATGTCCAAGCAATTAGTCAGAATATGATATTTTTATAATCTAAAAAAAATAAAAATACTTAGAGCTAAAATTGGAAAAAGTATATGTATAAGGCAAATGAGCTCCTCAATACCTTTCCAATGCCATAAGAATCACAAAATTTGGATAAATTGACAAAAAAAATATGAGTTTAGTTGTTTGAATGGGAGATCTAACTTCAAATAACAATAAAATATATTAGTAGAAATATTTGATAATGAGACTTACACCACTAAAAATTACATGAAACAAGCTTTCCAACAATATCTTATTTGATAATGAGACTTACACCATTAAAAGTGAAGTGTTTTTCATCAACACTCTTGAGAGAAGACAACACAGAATCAACAGAATTCTGGAATGTCGGATTGCTGATCTTCCTTCTACTTATCTTGGTCTCCCCTTGGGGATTCCTCCACCTGATTCCTTTTGGAGTTCTCTGGTGGACAAATTTCAAAGAAAGCTTGCTAGTTGGAAAGGTGCTCTTTTAAGTCAGGCTGGCAAGCTTCAACTTCTTAAAGCTTCCCTTCTATTGCCCCCATATTTGGCCTACATAAAATTTGAACTTCAAATCAGTCTCAGTGTCGAGTAAAGGTCCAATGAGTGTTTATGTGTAAGTAATGAACGTGTTGTCCAAGGTCATTACTAGTCAAAATCCAAAAAATGGAAGAATTTTGAGAATTACCACAAATTGAGGGAAATCACTTAATAGTCAAGATCTAAACGTCATTTTATATCGTGTGGCCAACTTTCACCTGAACCCAGTTTACACTTTGTCATATTTTAAACTTTCAATTTTCGGTGTCTGTTGTCACCAAACGATTAAAATATCTCATTTAAGGTTTCTTCATGAGGAGTAAATAATTGTGTAGATCTATTTCTCTACCGTTGATGCGTGTTTCAAATTTCAGGACCTAACTCCTTACCGTTTGAAAGTTATGCCATTTTTCCCAGCCAAAGCAATAAATTTAAAATATTTAAATTATTTTTCAAATAATAATTTAATATTTTAAATTATTTAAATATGTCTGGTCATTTGCGATAAAAAGTTGTTTAAAAATATTGATTGCATTCTTCCTTGATCCCTCTTAGTGGCCAATGGTTTCCAAGATGTACTCGATTGTTCGTTGAAGCGGAATGTTAGAAATGCTCACTTTTTGAGCATTCTTAACCTCATTTTTCAACCTTTTGTCAAAAAGGTTAGAAATTCTCACTTTTTGAGCATTTCTAACCTCATTTCTTAACCTTGTGAGCCCCACTTTGTCAAGAAGGTTAGAAATGCTCAGTTTTTGAGCATTCTTAACTTCTTGTAGATTTTATCAAAGAAAGAATTAAAAAAAAAAGAAGAAAAAAGTAAAGAAAGACTGCAAACAAGGTTATGAGCATTCAAAATGAATTGAAGAAGAGAGGGAGTTCGTCAGATGTTGAAGTTGTTGTTACACTGGAAGACATAATTGCACATTAAGGCAATATTCACATGCCATGAAATGTAAATACGTGTGCGAAATATGGAAGGCATAGACAAGTTACAAACCATTTGACATAGTGCCTCACAGAGATGCCATCTTATGGTTGTCAAAATTGTTGTTCATGCACACAATGGAGTTATTGAAAACGTTTTCACAACTACCAGTAGTATATTGATCTTCAAATTTGGAAGGCAATGTGGGAGTATAAATTGCACATGAAATTCGGCTGGTTTATGGTCCATTCTCTTCTCTTTCTTTCTAGAGATAGCAGGGTACTTCTAATATATGTCATTGGATTTGTTGAAAAGCCTCTAGAATATTTCAAATAGATGACAGTGGCATGCGCGAAACTCAGTCCACGACCTATGCCATCTCATCTTTACATGTTCATCATAGCGTAATTTGTTTTACATAATGCATCAAGGAAAGGTGGAGCAGAGACAAGTCGATGGAACCGTTTGACAGAATTCCTCAAAGAAATGTGGTCTCATGAATTCCATACCTGGCAACGCATCTCAGCTGTTTGACAGATTTCCTCGAAGAAATGTGGGATCATGAAATGCGATGATTGTTGGATATCACGTGGGCATAGGGAGAGCATAGACAACACACATGAACTGGATGGCAGAATGCTCCAACAAATGCCACGTTTGTGGCAAGGGTACGCAATGCTGGAAGCATGGATATAGCACATAAATTGGCTGGTCAAATTTAGCATGAAAACTGTTTGATTACATTCCTCAAAGTAAAGTGGTCTCAAAGTATACCACAAATGGCATGCATGTTAACTGAGAGTATAAATGCCATGCATGGCACGCATGTTAACTGTTTGGCGCAATTCCTCAAAGTCACGTGGTCTCATGTATATGGTGCAGGCAGCGCAAGCCAAACTTTGGCGAAATCCCTCACGGAAACATGATCTCATGGCATATACAAATGACAATGCATGTGGACTGGGGTAGACGTTGATTCCAGCGGGTATATTGTTTGACATAATTCTTCAAGATGCTGCAGATCATGGAAAATGTGGATGCACAGACTAATGCAATGAATTGTTTGATAGAATGTCTCAAGGAATGGTTAATTCATGAGTATGATATGCACTAAAATGGATGAATTTAAAATGCTTTAGAAAAATTCAAGTGAATTCAAATTGTAGGTATAAATCCAAAATTACACTTCTTATACTCTGGTAGCATGCATGTAGAACGTGAATGCAGTAACAAGGCAAGTGAATTGTTTGACACAACGCCACAAAGAAATACAATCTTGTTGCATGCCATGATCATAGGGATTCTCTCAAAATGAATTTTATAAAAGTTTTAAAAGAATCCAAGCAATGTGAGTGGCAGGTGCAAAGCCGCATTCTACAATCCGTGCTCTACTTGAGACATACGCGAAATATGCAACCATTGACATCACACCTGAATTGTTTTGACAAAATACCTTAGAGATATGCCAGCTCAAGGAATTCAATGATTACGAAATTATCAAAAAATAGACTTGGCAAGGAAACTCTCAAAAGTTTTGATAAAATGAAGTTGCATCATAGACTTTATATTTAGCCCTAGCAAACTATATCCAAGAAAAGGGTGTGATGTTGAAAAATATGTTGTTTGTTGTCCGTTGCTTGCTTTACCTCGAAGCCAGATTGAGTTTATATGGTTTAGCTGAAATCTTGGATACTCTTATTATAGATTTGTTTGATGAGCATGAAGGTTCACTATGTTGGAAATCTTCCATGACAAAAGAACTTGACTTTGGAAAAGATTCTACAGAGAGGATTCATTAATATTTAACTTTGTGATGAAAAATGGCGAAGATGAGATTTTCTATGAAGTCATTCCCACATAAACTTGAAGGAATATATCTCAATTATAGGTATATGAATCACAATATGATTTATTTTATGTAAACATGAGAGCATGTGATGGATTACAAGGTCCAATATATTCACAAAATACGATGTGTACTCAAAAGATTTGTTCTTTTTGGTGTTGCCTCTTTAAGAGTCATAAAATGTGGAGCTGTTGTAGGAGGGAGAAAGAAGTGAATACTCTAGTTCCAATAGAAGTGAGCTTAATTCAAATGCATCCTCACCGAATGGTCAAGGTGGCAATGAAGTTGGGTATGATTGGATTGATCATATCTTTTACAAGCCTTACATGTTATTTTATTCAAGGAAAGAGGTGCTTAGCAAATGCAGTTAGAATGTATGATTCGGGCATGTATTGGAAAAGACATAATGGTCATCTTGACAAATCAAGTAGCTTTCACTTTCTTTGGAACTATTGGATTTAGGTTACCATTTTGGTAAAGGTGACTTTTTGTCACTCATTGTAACCAAAGGTTAGGAATTCGACTTTTTCTGCGCATAAGTGTGTAAGTTATTAACACATTGACATTCACGCAGAAAAGAGTTAGTTACTAAGGTGGTTATTCTGGGAAGCCTATAAATACAAGGCTATTTGTAATGTAAAGGGGGGGAGGACTTTTTACAGAGAAAAAACTCTGCTGGAATTCCAAGAGAAACTTGTAATGACATTTTGATTTGCACTATGTATAGAAAGGATTTTGGACTTGTATATTTCCAAAAAGGATAATGAAGAATACGTCTTAGTTCGTATGTTCTAAATGTATTCATGTGTTATTATTGTTGATTTCCCGTATGTCAAATTGGTAGTCTTTTTATGCATATGTGATCTGTACGATTGATGTGATGATGCACAAGCAACCTTTGGTACCTCAGTTTGAATGTGTTGAAGTATCTTATCTCTTTGTATGTTGAGATTTGGCATTCTTCTTTATCATCATGTCATGGCTAAGCATATTACCTTATAAAATCCCCTTGTAATTTGTTGCTAATGTTGGGAAATCTCAGTCGATGGTCATATGTCTATTGTTGGGGTTTCTATGATTATTCCTCTTTAGTTTTATGTTTTCTCCTTTATGTACTTTAAGGTTAAAAGTACACAAAATCCTAAATACCCCTATCATACGAGGGAGTTGCCCCTCTCAAACGCAGAGGAAGATCATGTTTCACAGAATGATCTCTCCAACTGTTGGAACGTTTGTCACTGCTTATCGGGGAAACAGGTTCAGTTTCAGGTAAATGACCGTAGTGACAAATCTGTTTACCAACAGATTTTTGGCAACTTTGCTGGGGAGCGACATACCAGTGTGCTTTGTTCCTCAGGTATTGTAAGGTATCTTCTTCAGAATGAAGGTTGGCGACTCTGTTTGAAAGATCGAATTTAGAACAATGGTTTGGTACAAAGGAAAGTTGGAAAGTGACAGTGAAAGTGATGATGAAGACTATATATATCCAAAGAAGAAGGTTTCTGATGAGGCCATACAAGTTGAATTCTTGAAGAATTTTTATGGCGACATGTAGTTTACTCCTGACAAGATTCACCCAGCCTTACATCAAGTGTTGCAAAGCATTGAAGACAAAGATGGAAAGGAGATTTGTTTTCTTGCTTGTGATCATTTAACTAAATCAACAACAATCAAGAAAGATGAAGATAAAAGTGACCTTCCTCCTATATCAGTTGCTCAACAAAATCTCAGTCTTGATAATCCTGAACAAAGTCAACTTCTTGAGAAGTTTCTACAGTGAAAAGAAACTTGATCCTCATAAAATTAGTCCCTCTCTAGTTCAAACTCTACAAAAGGTTGAGGAAAAAGATGGAAGAGAGAACCAAATTTTTGCTCATGATTGTATTCTTGAATCAACAATGGATAATAATGATGATGCTCATTCTCCTCCACCTATTTCTCCACAAAATCAGATTGTCAATGATTTAAAACAGATTGAGTTTTTGAAAAACTTCTATGGAGACAGACATATGGATCCTAATAAGGTGCACCCTTCGTTGCTTCAAAAGCTGCAAAAGCTGCAAAAGCTGCAAAAAATTGAACAAAAAGATGAGAATGATAATCATTTTCTCACTGATATAAATTCCCATGAGAAAAGTAATGAAAGCAACTCATTAAAATGTGCATATGCATAAGAAGATGAAGTCACATTTACTTGTAAGGATGCATGTCAAGAGAAAGATCTAAAGGTGAGTGAGATAGAGAAAGAAGATTGTGTTCCTGTATGCCATGAGCATTATGAAGATTCTCATAGTGAGGAAGAAGTCTTTAATGAACCTGAAAAAAAAAAGATTGAAGGAGGAATAAATGATTTCAAGACTTCCATGCAGCCCAAGCTTCAAGAAGATGATGAAGAAAGAAAATCCCAAGATGAATCCCCTAAAGTCTTCATTCCAACTTGGTGTCTCAATTCTTTTGATGATGAATTTCTATGTGGAGAGGATATTCTCATTCATCCATCGCTAACAGTGGAAGATGAAAACTTTTCTGAGGAAATCAAAGGTATGATACCTAGTGGACAACCTTGTACAGATATGACCAACGAAGAAGCAACCATAGATAAAATTTTGCAGACATATTCGTTATCTCCAAAAATGGACACTTTTACTGAACTCGTAGATCAACCTTGAGTGAAAGAGGATGGACCATCAAGCATCCACTCTTTATCATGCATACCACCTGACTATGAAGTTTTAAAATTCCATGAAGAGTGTGATGAAGAGGAATCATTGGGACAAGAGAACACAAAAAGTAATACAGACGTCTATGAGTAGGTTGAAAATGAAATCCATGTAGGAATATCAACAAGTGTGCCTATCTTGATGAAATTGCAATCTATGCCTTCTAAAGTTTCCAAGGTTCAAAGCAATCCTCCTTTTGAATCTTTAAACCAAGAGAGCTCCCCTATCAAAGAGGATAGTTTTGGGAACTGTACCAAGAATGCAGAGATAAATGAGGTAATGGATGGTCTAATGAAGGAAGCCCATGGAGTTAACTCTCATAACGATTATATTCCAGATTGGTGTTTGAAGGCTCTAAATGATGACTTCTCCTATGGTGAAAGTGTGTGTCTCAATCTTTTGTTTTCGGGTGAGTGTATTTCTACAAGTGATTTTCAAGTTGATAGTCATGAACCTGATTCAATGGTTGTGTCTACTCAAGTTTCTTCACATCACAGATTATATGAAGGTTGTCCATTTCGAGGCTTGATTTCCTCCAATCCAAACTATCAAAGACATATTTAGATAGGGGATATAGGTACACTTGAGAATATTCCACAAATTGCCAATAATGTTCAAAATGGTACCCAAATCTTTCAAGAGAGCTCGCAGATTTATGATGAGATATGGTTGTTTGGTTCATTGATCAAAGATATTTCTCATCATCAACATGTTGATCTTTCTATCCTGTTGAGCTTACAAGTGTCATATGGATGCATGCCACTGTTCCGCAAAGGTGCCTATTTCTCTCAGCCCGTGAATGGTTTTGTATGATAATCGTGGAGAGCTTTGAGGTGGGCATTGCCTACCTGTTACTACTTATTATAGTTGCCATTAGTTTTATATCCAAAGTCATTCTATATACTCTAGTCGATTACTACTACTGAAACATTCAGTCGGTATGCACAAAACAGTCGGTTATAGAAGAAAGTAGTCACAGAGCCCAATATTCACCGAGCTGTCTACCGAGTAACATTCCATGTCTACCGAGCATAAACAATGATACACCGAGTTGATGTACACCAAGTGAAATGTGTTACCAGATTCATTGAATCTAGACACACATGTGGAAACGTGTTACAAGATCGAGAAACATAGAACCGTTATCACATTGGAAATTGCACTTAAGATTGTGTATGATTTTGAGGTAATCTAACCAATGAAATATTTTGTATAGTTATTCATTCAACAAATCATGTTTGTAAGATCGAAGCAATGAACCTGATCACCGACATAAGATATCTATTTATACAGCATGGATTGAGATCAAAAAAATACAGAGGTGTATGAAGTAAGACATGTGTGATACATAAGAAAGCATTGAGTGTTATGACTGTTACAGAGACACAGAGGTCACCAAGAAGGATTTCAGAGAACAGTCAAAGAATAGAGTAAACAGAAGGGTTTATCGAGTTATTCAATGGGTTACCGAGGTATGCTGTAAGCAAGGTAATCTCATTTTGAGCACATAGAATCTGCTATAACATTCCAGATGTAAAGTTGTAGATATTTGTAAAGATTTTATTGTAATATTTTGAAGTTGTAAGAGAAACCTTTAACAGGGTAAAAGACTCTAACAAAGTCTATAAATTGTAAAGCCTTTAACCAGGTGCAACATTTAGTTTAAGTGTTGTAAAATCCTTTAGCAAGGTAGATTTTAAGATCTTGATACTCCTAACAGGGTAAGCTATCAAAAATAGCTGAACATGTAGCTTTAACGGAGCAACCTTTATTATTGCAGTAGTGAAGTTGTGGGTGCCATCCCCACCGCGGTTTTTCTCTCTAACCAAGAGTTTCTGTGTAACCAAAATATATGTGTTATGGAGTGAATCATGTATGATTGTTATTTATTTGTTTTAGCTTTATGTTATGTTACAGCAGTTTGTGGTTTATGCATAACAGTGAAGATATTGTTGATAAAATGATATGAAGTACTGATTCACCCCTCCCCTCTCAATACATTAGCTTTCCATATTGGGCCTAACAATTGGTATCAAAGCTTGCATCTTAGAAAAAGGTTTACAGCCTAAAGAGAAAGATCTTATCAATGGAAGGCTATAAACAATCTCGGAGAATTGTGTATCTGCAAGAAGAGTTGGATCATGCTAATTAAGTGATTGTAGACATGCAAAGACAAATGCAAAAATCATTGAAAGTTAGAAGGAGATTATCTGATGATTTGCAGGACTCTCAAGAGTTAGTGGAACAAATTGAAACATCATCTAAGAACAGTATATTTGAAGAGACTGAAGAGATGATTGGAGAACTGAAGGAGAAGAATAAAGCACTGACTAATCAGCTAAAAGCAATGAAAAGAGGACATGAACATTTTAGCACATAGATGACTAAGAATCTTGATGCATTAAGGACAACTGAAGATAAAGTAAGAGATCTAGAAAGAGAAAAACAACAGCTTGAAGCAATAGTATCTGAAAAGAATGATGAAATCACAAGGTTGACTGGGATTCAACAAAATCTGTCAGATCAATTGGGCTATACACATCATGAAGCAAATCTGAAAGATGATGAGAATCAAGCATTGAAACTTGAATTATCAAGGTTGACCAATGAACTTGAAACAGAAAAGAAATCCAAGGAAACACTGAAAAAGAGTTATGAAGCATCAAAGATGTTGGATGAGCAACTGAATACAAGAAGACCCAACAAAGAAGCAGGACTCGGTTACAAAGAAAAAAACTCTACCGAGAAGGGAATTCATACAACCAAGAAAGGAGAATCATCAAAGCAAGCTGGAAATAAGAAGAATATCAAAGGAAAGAAGCTTGTTTGCAACTACTATGGAAAACAAGGTCACACTGCTAACATGTGCCAAATCAGAAAAGGTAAGCAACCGAATGTCACTAGGTCTAATGGTTATTGTCACAATTGCAATAAATATGGTCACACATCTAACCAATGTAGGACAAAGTCTGTTAACAATTATAAGAAGGCAAAATTCAAAGGGTTTTGTAAAAACTGCAATAGATATGGACATAGTACCGAGAAGTGTTGGTTCAAGCAGAAAAACTATATGTGGTCTACACACCGAGTAAATACTAGAGGCTACCGAACTCACACAGATCCTTACCGACAATATTCTACAGTACCATGGGACTACAATACAAGGATATGGTGTGAATGTTGTGGAAGATATGGACATATAAGTGCCAACTACTTTATAAGGTTTGGAATGAACAACCGAAAATCATGGAGAAATCCTGGTATGGCATGTTTTCATTGTCACAAAGTTGGACACTTGGCTAGAGATTGCAGAGATCAACCTAGAGGAGACACTGAGGAAATAAAAGGCGAATTACAGATGATTTGGAAAAAGAAGGAAATTGTGTCAAATGAAGAAAGCACCTTATCTACCGAGCTAGGTGCACCTATTCCAAATTAATCGGTAAAGGTATGAAGGGGCTGTATTATCTCAAAGGTCAAATCTTAACAGTTCCTATTTTATCTTGTACTTAAAGATGCATTAGAAAATTTGAAATTTTATCAGTCTTTTGGAAGCCTGTCAAGTCGGTAAATGCAGGAAGTCTAGCTACTCGGTAAAAGCAAAAAAAAGGGAAGTAGTGGTACCGAGTGCATTTAATGGTTTCTGACCTAACTACACGAAGCCCGATGAGGTATAATGAATACTTAAAGCTATTGCGCGGTCATTTTTCACTCACCAAGTTTTCAAGAAAGCATAGCAAAGGGAATCAAAGGCGATCAAACCTCCTCCGAAGCAAATTCAAAGGTATTTACATCAATCACAACGCATTATCAAGATAGTTTACCAACCATATCAAGTTGTTATTTGCTAAATAGAAAGCATCTGTCGTTTGAAAGTCTTCAAACCCTAAGGATCTTTTGTTAGTATTTATCTGAAATCTGCAATGGCACCTAAGATCCAGAATCCCGTTGTTGTTGAGAACATTGAAAAGCCCTCACTGAAATACTCTCTAACTCCCAAAATTGCATTTGAACCGGATGACAAAACTGCATTTTCACTCATTCCGGATAGAGTGTTATTAGTTGAGGATGTGAGATTCTTCACTAAGTGTCGAGTTGAAGAACTAGGTCATATTGAGATCAAAGACACATATGATTAATTGTGTATCGATGGTAAAATGGATAGCAAATATGAACACATCAAAATCAAGGGATTGACCAAAGCCCTAACCTATCCCCGTGTCTTCAAACCCCAATGGGTCAAGTTTGTTCTGAGCAGAGTTCATGATGACTTCATGTGACTAGAAGAGCAGCCGTTTAAGATCACCAAGGAAATCATTCATTTGATCACCGGTTACCCTATTTATGATCATGGCCGAGCTCAGAAAATGATATCACAGAAGGAATTGATCAGTTTAATCAGAGTAGAATCTGATTGCAGGGGACTGAAATTGAACAATGTCACTAATGCAGAGCTAAAGTTTGCCACTAGAGTAATAGGTTATTGTTTCTTCCAATCGGCAAGGGAAAACAATGTACCTTGTCCAGCAGTAAACTTAGCTTATAAAATTGTGAAGAAAGGCATGAAAATTGATTTATGTGAGGTATTGCTGAAAAACCTGTTTGAGAATCTCAATACTATAAGGAAGCCAAAGAAGAACAATTCGGCTAATACTCTAAAATTTGGATCACTTCTGGTATGCATGTTTTTCTATTTTGAGAAATTCTTTCCATCAGTCGGTAATGTTGTTTGGGAGCTACACCGACCAATCACCCATCAAATCAATGACTTCATCAAGAAGATAGGTGATAATTTTAATGATGTTATGGATGATTATTTGAGCAAGTTTCAGGAGAAGATGCATAACAGATATAGAATTCCACCCAAGTTAGTGGATAAATACAAGGATGACATATGTTTTGAAGTGGACACTGATTACTGCTATGTTAATGTTGTGGAACCGAGAACTCAATCTTTGCCACCTATGGGTTATGAGATTGATTTTGACATCACACAACATCAGATAGATGCTTTTCTTACATTACCAAGGCATGCTACCGAGTTGAGGTATGGAACATATGAAGAAGTGAAGGAAAAAGTAAAAATGAGCATTGTAGTGCCCAAAGCTACAAGGAAGGCAACAAAAATGATCAAGGCATTAATAGAGAAATTTGGAGAAGGTTCTTCCTCCACACCTGTCAAGGGCACTATAGCCATCACCGAAGAGGAATTTGAAGCCCAAGAGGCAGCTATAACACTAACAACCGAATTACCTAAAGGGAAAGTTTTGAAAAGAAAGAAACAGGATACATCCAAAGTATCACCGACTCCACCAGCAAAGCGACCAAACACAAGAGCATCTGCAACATCACCGAGTAAGAAACCAAAGAATGTTGCCGCACCCAAGGTAACAAAAACTTACAAGAAATCTACTTGGAGACTCATTTTGACTAAAGAGTCTAGTGACACTGAATCCGAAGACAAAAACAAATTTTAGATTGTCAAGAGCAAGAAGGTAAATGTACATAGTGTTAAAATTTTTTGTGCTAATCTGAAGCAATATGGTGGATTTGGATCATTTAGATATGTAAAATATGAATCTAGATTTGATGATGAAAAGAGACAAATAGAAGAAGCTGTCATCTGCACACTATTGAAATTCCGACTGGTCCCACTGGAAGTATGTAAATCTCTTCCAAATGAATTATATTTGCATATTGATAATAGGTGGAAGTATGCAATGGACTTAGAGAAACAGATGAGAGAAAAAAGTCTGGTACATCTTTTCCCAGACATGTCGGTAGATGAGATCACCAAACATCTGAAAAACTGCCACACAAAATTCCTAGTCAAGCTAAGAGCCTTGAAATTGATGAATGGCCTTTACTTGGATGTAGAGAATGAGACCAAAGAAAAATGGCAGGAAATATTTCGAATCAAGAATACTGGTGAGCAAGCTGAAGTTAAAATAGTTGATGACACCGAGCAAGATCCTGATATCACCGAGCAAGACCCTGCTGACACCATACAAGTTGATGAGGATATCATGGATATCAAGGCACCTGAACAGGAAATGATAGAAGGAAATGCTTATGCCCAACTTGTATCCAGTGAATCAATTTTGGAACAAGTTCAGCCTATCCTCTGGTCAATCAGCCTATTTCAACCGAGGCCCCTCAGGATACAGAACAAGGCACAGAAGGTCACAAGTCAATAGCAGGAGAAGGTACTTCTCAATAATAGACCTCTCAAGCTCCCTCTAGCATTGAAAATGTTACAACCGAGACACCAAGCTTAGAGACACCAAAGGACACTACTAAGGCTAAAGAAACCGACCAAAGTGTTGCCTCTACCAAGCAACCTACCGAGGGTCAACAAGCCTCACAAGCCATTGTGTTAGTCCAACCGGTGAAAGGTAAAGAAAAGAAAATGAAAAAGCATAATTTCAAATTAGATTTGTCAAAACCAATAGTGTTTCCCAATGTTGATATATCCAAATTAAAAGGGCAAGCACTCATTGAATTCGGTGAACTATGCAAAGACAAAGCTGAACAAGAGAAGCAAATGGCTATTCAAAAGAAAAATAAAGTACTTTAGAAGGTGAAAGCACTCTTAACCAATATGCTACCTGAAGCAATAGTGACAATAGATGTTGCCATCCATATTCAACTGGATGAACTCCTAACCAAGATAGAGACATTTGGAGTAGATGCATCTGAATATTTGAGCAAGTTAAAGGACAAGGAGCTCACTGCTAAAATGATTGAAGAGGTACAGAAAGCTATTGCCATTGGCAAAGTTAAACTTGTCAAATTTATTGCTGAGTTGACCCCTCAACTCAAGCACATTCTTTCTTTATTTCAGAAACTTTGTACATTTTCTTTATTCATTAAAGATATAAAAAATAAAACTGAAGTGATTGAGAAAGAGATCACCGATCTCTCAAATAAGTTGACCACTGAGCCACATTCCATTCTGAATTTTTATACCAAGCTACAATAGCTCATGGCTCAACAATTGGAACTAAGGAATGAAGAGCACAAGATAAGGATGGACATTATGACACTTCAAACATTATTCATTCCTCATCTTTCCTTCGTCCAAGAATAGATCAACAAAGCTACCTCCCTATCCACTCAACAAGAGGGAAGCACCTTAGATGGACTAATTTCACTGTTAGCTGACATTACAGCGCATAATTCACTCATAGACAGTGTTAAGGATGCCCTCTCTGCCGCTCTCACCGATGCCCGAACAAAGTACAAATCCATTTTTTACCAGTTGCCACCACCGAATGGTAACTAAGTTTTGATGTTTGTCAAAAAGGGGGAGTGAGTATAGCATCAAAGTATCAAAGGGGGAATGTAGTATACAGGGGGAGTATACTGAGCAGAACAAAGTATTCATATGCACAGTTACTTTTGACAAGAAGAGCAGTGAACCGACCAATACACCGAGTAGTGATCATCAAACATAACTAAGTACAAAATATTGATCACCGAGCATGCAAACTCAGAGTTTTGTACAGTATATTGATAAGGGGAGTATATCTGAATATACTATTTCATTGACAAAAGTATACGCTGTCACTTTTGTCAAAGTATATAGATTTTTGAGTTATGACTTTAAAAGTAGTTTTGTCAAACATCTCAACTAATGTCAAAAGGGGAGATTGTTACTACTTATTATAGTTGCCATTAGTTTTATATCCAAAGTCATTCTATATACTCTAGTCGGTTACTACTACCGAAACATTCAATCGGTATGCATAGAACAGTCAGCTATAGAAGAAAGTAGTCACAGAGCCCAGTATTCACCGAGTTGTCTATCGAGTAACATTCCATGTCTACAGAGCATAAATGATACACTGAGTGAAACGTGTTACCAGATTCATTGAATCTAGACACACATGTGGAAACATGTTACAAGATCGAGAAACATAGAACCGTTATCACATTGGAAATTGCACTTAAGATTGTGTATGATTTTGAGGTCATCTAACCAATGAAATATTTTGTATAGTTATTCATTCGACAAATCATGTTTGTAAGATCAAAGCAATGAACCTGATCACTGACATAAGATATCTATTTATACAACATGGATTGAGATTAGAAAAATACAGAGGTGTATGAAGCAAGACATGTGTGATACATAAGAAAGCACTAAGTGTTATGACTGTTACAGAGACATAGAGGTCACAGAGAATGATTTCAGAGAACAGTCAAAGAACAGAGTAAATAGAAGGGTTTACCAAGTTATTCAATGGGTTACCAAGGTATGCTGTAAGCAAGGTAATCTCATTTTGAGCACATAGAATCTGCTATAACATTCCAGATGTAAAGTTGTAGATATTTGTAAAGATTTTATTGTAATATTTTGAAGTTGTAAGAGAAACCTTTAACAGGGTAAAGACTCTAACAAAGTCTATAAATTGTAAAGCCTTTAACCAGGTGCAACATTTAGTTTAAGTGTTGTAAAATTCTTTAGCAAGGTAGATCTAAAATCTTGATACTCCTAACAAGGTAAGCTATCAAAAATAGCTGAACATGTAGCTCTAACCGAGCAACCTTTATTATTGCAGTAGTGAAGTTGTGGGTGCCATCCCCATCGCAGTTTTTCTCTCTAACCAAGAGTTTTTGCGTAACCAAAATATATGTGTTATGGAGTGAATCATGTATGATTGTTATTTATTTGTTTTAGCTTTATGTTATGTTACAGTAGTTTGTGGTTTATGCATAACAGTGAAGATATTGTTGATAAAAGGATTTGAAGTACCGATTCACCCCTCCCCTCTCAGTACATTAGCTTTCCATATTGGGCCTAACACTACCATGTACATAATTTAGTTGGATTTTTGTTGTGTTCGTCCTATTTTTGTTTTGTGTCTAGTTTCTCCAGCGTTTCCCTGTGTTGTTCCCTCTCTGACTCTGTTGCCCAATGAAGAGTGCACTAGCCTGCGAACTAGAGATTTTGAGTTCATCCTGCGTCCTTTGCAGTCCTTGTCCCTAGTTAGAGCCAGCTGTTGCCCTAATATTTGCCCTACATAAAATTTGAACTTCAAATAAGTCTCAGTGTCGAGTAAAGGTCCAATGAGTGTTTACGCGTAAGTAATGAACACGTTGTCCAAGGTCATTACTAGTCAAAATCCAAAAAATGGAAGAATTTTGAGAATTACCACAAATTGAGGGAAATCACTTGACAGTCAGGATCTAAACGTTATTTTATATCGTGTGGCCAACTTTCACCTGAACCCAGTTTACACTTTGTCATATTTTAAACTTTCAATTTTTGGTGTCTGTTGTCCCCAAACGATTAAAATATATCATTTAAGGTTTTGTCATGAGGCATAAATAATTGTGTAGATCTATTTCTCTACCATTGATGTGTGTTTCAAATTTCAAGACCTAACTCCTTACCGTTTGAAAGTTATGCCATTTTTCCCAGCCAAAGCAATAAATTTAAAATATTTAAATTATTTTTCAAATAATAATTTAATATTTTAAATTATTTTAATATGTCTGGTCATTTGCGATAAAAAGTTGTTTAAAAATATTGATTGCATTCTTCCTTGATCCCTCTTAGTGGCCAATGGTTTCCAAGATGTACTCGATTGTTCATTGAAGTGGAAGGTTAGAAATGCTCACTTTTTGAGCATTTCTAACCTATCACAAAAGGCTAGGAATGCTAAAAAATTGAGCATTTCTAACCTCGTTTCTTAACCTTGCGAGCCCCACTTTGTCAAGAAGGTTAGAAATGCTCAGTTTTTGAGCATTCTTAACCTCTTGTAGATTTTATCAAAGAAAGAATTAAATAAAAGAAGAAAAAAGTAAAGAAAGACTGCAAACAAGGTTATGAGCATTCAAAATGAATTGAAGAAGAGAGGGAGTTCGTCAGATGTTAAATTTGCTGTTACACTGGAAGACATAATTGCACATTAAGGCAGTATTCACATGCCATGAAATGTAAATATGTGTGCGAAATATGGAAGGCATAGACAAGCTACAAACCATTTGACATAGTGCCTCACAGAGATGCCATCTTATGGCTGTCAAAATTGCAGTTCATGCACACAATGGAGTTATTGAAAACGTTTTCACAACTACCAGCAGTATATTGATCTTCAGATTTGGAAGGCAACGTGGGAGTATAAATTGCACATGAAATTTGGCCGGTTTATGGTCCATTCTCTTCTCTTTCTTTCTAGAGATAGCAGGGTACTTCTAATATATGTCATTGGATTTGTTGAAAAGCCTCTAGAATATTTCAAATAGATGGCAATGGCATGCACGAAACTCAGTCCATGACCTACGCCATCTCATCTTTACATGTTCATCATAGCGTAATTTGTTTTACATAATGCATCAAGGAAAGGTGGAGCAGAGACAAGTCGATGGAACTGTTTGACAGAATTCCTCAAAGAAATGTGGTCTCATGAATTCCATACATGGCAATGCATCTCAGCTGTTTGACAGATTTCCTCGAAGAAATGTGGGCTCATGAAATGCGATGATTGTTGGATATCATGTGGGCATAGGGAGAGTAGATGAAACACACATGAACTATATGGTAGAATGCTCCAACAAATGCCATGTTTGTGGCAAGGGTACGCAATGCTGGAAGCATGGATATAGCACATAAACTGGCTGGTCAAATTTAGCATGAAAACTGTTTGATTACATTCCTCAAAGTAACGTGGTCTCAAAGTATACCACAAATGGCACGCATGTTAACTGGGAGTATAAATGCCACGCATGGCACGCATGTTAACTGTTTGGCGCAATTCCTTAAAGTCACGTGGTCTCATGTATATGGTGCAGGCAGCGCATGTCAAACTTTGGCGAAATTCCTCACAGAAACGTGATCTCATGGCATATACAAATGACAACGCATGTGGACTGGGGTAGACGTTGATTCCAGCAGGTATATTGTTTGACAAAATTCTTCAAGATGCTGCAGATCATGGAAAATGTGGACGCACAGACTAATGAAATGAATTGTTTGATAGAATGTCTCAAGGAATTGTTACTTCATGAGTACGATATGCACTAAAATGGATGCATTTAAAATGCTTTAGAAAAATTCAAGTGAATTCAAATTGTAGGTATAAATCCAAAATTACACTTCTTATACTCTAGCAACATGCATGTAGAACGTGAATGCAGTAACAAGGCAAGTGAATTGTTTGACATAAAGCCACAAAGAAACACAATCTTGTTGCATGCCATGATCATAGGGATTCTCTCAAAATGAATTTTATAAAAGTTTTAAAAGAATCCGAGCAATGTGAGTGGCAGGTGCAAAGCCGCATTCTACAATCCGTGCTCTACTTGAGACATACATGAAATATGCAACCATTGACATCACACCTGAATTGTTTTGACAAAATACCTTAGAGATATGCCAGCTCAAGGAATGCAATGATTACAAAATCATCACAAAATAGACTTGGCAAGGAAACTCTCAAAAGTTTTGATAAAATGAAGTTGCATCATAGAATTTATATTTAGCCCTAGCAAACTATATCCAAGAAAAGGGTGTGATGTTGAAAAATATGTTGTTTGTTGTCCGTTGCTTGCTTTACCTTGCAGCCAGATTGAGTTTATATGGTTTATCTAAAATCTTGGATACTCTTTGATGCTCTGCAAAAAGGATTAGAAAATCTGTTTGATGGCAACACACACAAGAGCACAAGAAACAAACGTTAGTGTTAGCAACAAAAGATTATCCTAAACAGACATATCAAGAGAAATATTAAGCATGAAATAGAAAGCATATAAACATAGAATAAAATAGCTAATCAAGATGCTCATAGTTGCTCCTCCCTTGTTCCTCTCCTCTCCAAGTCCCAAATGAGTGTAGCTCTCAACTTTTAGCACTAGCCATGGATGTCATATGGAGATTCAAGATGGTTGAATATGATAAGCAAATGCTATGCAAGTGTAGATAGTGATGCTATGAAAAAGCTCTATGTTAATGCCAGTATAACAACAATACTCTAATGCTTTTTCTTTTTGCTTGAGGAGAAGGGTTCTATTTATAGAAGAAATGGGGAAATGAAGGGTTAAGATTGAATGGTTTAATCAAGGGCCAAGTTTGAAAGGTGGGGATCCATGTGCACAATTGGCACCAATAAAATGGTGACAAGTGTCAACATAGGATTGGGTTGAGAGAAGAGGTTGGAGACATTAAAGGCCTGAGAAGACCTTATGGTTATCTAGAGGCTAAGGGTCAAGTTCAAATTAAGATTACCCACTAGATTAAGAGTTAATCCAAGGATAAACCTTTGTGCAAATGTTTAAGAGATAATCATGGTCAAAACATTAATGGCCTGATGAGAACTTTGGGTTGGGTAGAGGTTGAGTCAAAACAAATGTTTTAACCATGTGGGAGGGTTTGAGGTAACCATTAATGGTTATTGGAGACTTTGGGGATTAAGTGGTTGAAGGTTGAAAGCCTTCAATGGTTATCAAAGACTTTGAGCCATTTAGTGGTTGAAGGTTGAAAGCCTTTAATGGTTATCAAAGACTTTGAGGGTTTGAGAAGTGACTTCCCTTTTGCTTAGGAATGTGACAAAGTTTAGAGAAGGGGTTAGGTTATTTAGAAGTGATTAGAAAATTCTAGAAGGGGTTTAGGCATGCAAGTGGATTTTGTAGGAAAATGCAAGTGGGATAAATTTTGGTATTTTCAATTAAAATAAAATCATTTATTTCAATTAAATGGTGTAATTTGCATTTGGATAAATATTCAAATAAATATTAATTTACTTAAATGAGAAAAATGAAGATAAAGCATTAAAATGCTTGAAGACTTTGAGGGAAACCATTAAAGGCTTGAAGACTTTAAGGAAAACCATTAAAGTCTTAAGAAGACTTTAAGGGAAGCCATTAAGTTTGAAGACTTTAAAGCCATCAAGTTTGAATACTTTAAAGCCATCAAGTTTGAATACTTTAAGGGAAACCATTAAAGGTTTCAAGTGGGTGAGGATAAATAGGATTTTAAATAAATAATTTATTTAAAATAGTTGTGCAACTTGCTTTTGTAGGAAAATACAAGTGGGTGGACGATAAAGGTGATTTAAATAAATTATTTATTTAAAATAATTGTGCAACTTGCATTTGTAGGAAAATACAAGTGGGTAGAGGATAAAGGTGATTTTAAATAAATGTTAATTTATTTAAATGTGAGAGGTGGGATTTTGGGGGATTTAAATAAATATTAATTTATTTAAATGTGAGAGAAGATTTAATTAAACAAATATGATTTATTTATTTAATTAATGGTCTGAATTTGGTTAAGTGAATTAAATCAAATAAATTGAATAATTTATTTAATTAATAGGAGAAGAGGGTTAAGATGAATTAATTAAATATTAATTTAATTCATTCATTAATTGATGGTTAAATAATCAAATAAATACTAAGTATTCATTTAATTAAGTGGACAGATTTATGTGACTACATTTGCCCCTCTTTGAGATGGTGCGGTTTTATCGCGTCGTTTCAAAGAAAGAAAAATAGGTGTGAAGAAATGCCCCATAAAATGTAAATTTAATGGGTGGTATGCCCCCTCGAGAGATGGGCCAAATTTTTTTTGAAAAATCAGGCGATCTCTCGAAAAAGAATGAAAAGTGGAGGGGAGGTAGAATAGAAGAAATTAGAACTAATGATGAAAGAATGGGAGAAAATGGAGTGAATATGAAGAAACAACAAGCCAGTGGGTACCCTGAGGTCATGCAAGAGATACATAGCAGATGTAGTGTGGGGTTTGCATTGATGCTATACAATTGATCAAAATTGGTTAGACAATTTGGTGCAATTGGTTTAATTGCCCTAGTCAAGTCAAAGCGTGACAGTTGATGTCAGTTGGTCGCTTGGACATGATAAAGTCTGAGTAAGTGAATCAAAGTGACCTGATGTGACTTAGACAATTGATGTAATTGCCCGATGAAGTCAAGGTATATGAAGCAAAATACTCGTTGAAACTTAGACAATTGATGTAATTGTCCATTGGATTGTGTTTGATTGGTTGATCAATTGATAGTGTGTGCGTGTGATGGATGGTTGTGGGGAATCATGGCAACCCCGTTGAGACTAGGTCATTATGATAAATGCCTGATGTAGTCTAGGATTACTATAATCGATTACCTGTTGAGACCCGAAGATACTTGATCAGAGTATCTGCTGATAGTCGAGGTGTGTGGGAGTCGATGTACCTATGCAAATAGAGTAACTTTCTTGACTTATTGGATGACTTAGGATATGAAACACAATCCCTCCTATTTAGAGATGGATGGTGATGAACGTGGCTTGATTAGGTTGATTGGGACACGATGTAGGGTATGTGATGCTGATTATTGAGATGGGGAGGGTGGGGGGGGTTCAATGTTAAAATAGAAGAAATGGAGGACCTATTACATTCCTATGGAAGAAGAGGAAAATAGAGTATCCATTGTCATTACTATGTATGAATGATATGCAGCTATTTATGAATGTATGGATGGATGGAATGCAATATATACAAATGAGATGGAATGATGATCCATGGTGCTTTATTTTTCATCATTGAGCTTTAAAATGTTGTAAGAAAATACAAGCAACTTGACATAAAGATTCAAGATGACCAGAGTATTTCTTACATGGATTTTGATATAGCAAGTTAATACAAGCAACTTGATATAATGGATCAAGTTGACCTGAGTATTGCTTGCAGAACAGACAAGGATTATCTCCTTTCATGCATGACTTGGATCGTCCATGGCTTTTTGATAAGTCTTTGATTGAAATCCCTGAATGGGCCCCTTTTGTTGCCCCTTGTATTAGAGTCTTTGGCTCCTTGGTTGAGGGGTATTGGATAGGTGATAAATGACAGAACATTGAAAGTATTCACCCTGACCTTATCAATCTTAAGAACCATCTATCTTCTGCCTTGTTTTACAATGAGGAAGATTCTCTTATTTGGAAATACGAACCTAAAGGCAACATCATTGTCTCTTCAATGTATGGTGTTCTTTCCCCTGCCCCCTTAGAGAATCCCTTTTGGTCTAAATCCTGGATAAAGGGTCTTATCCCTAAGATCAATTTTTTCTATTGGACAATCCTTCAAAACAAAATATTGACCTTAGATAATCTTAAGATTAGAGGCTTTTCTCTCCCTAATAGATGTGCTTTATGTCTTGAGGAGGAAGAGTCTGTGGACCATTTGGATATCCACTGTTCCTTCACTGTTTCAATTTGGGAAAGATTTCTTAAGAATTTTTGCATGGATTGGGTGTTTCCTAACACTACCAGTGAATTGTTCCATTCTTGGAGTTATCATTGGTCTAACCCCTCTTTGAGATCTTTGTGGCAGCTATCTCTCCCTCACATTCTATGGGAGATCTAGAAAGAAAGGAACAACCGCATCTTCAGGGACACTCCTCTCACCCAAGCTGTTGTTTTCTAGAAAATTAAAAGGGATATTATGGAGAACATTGGGATCATTGGGGATCCTGGCAATTCTGCCAACCCCTTGGAAACTCACATTTTTAGCTCCTGGAATATGAAGAGTGCTGGTAGTACTGATCCCAAACTAAACAAGAGACTAGAAGCCAGATGGCACACTCCCCCTCATGGTTGGCTCAAAATCAACTTCGACAGAGTTGCCAAAAGCAATCCTGGCCCTGCGGGATGTGGTGTAATTCTCAGAGATGAAAATGGCAGTTGTAAGGAAATGATTGTTGTTCCTATAGGTTGCCAAACTAACCACATGGCGGAAGCTATGGCTGCTCTCCAAGGTATTCTCCTGGCTAAAAGATGGAATTGTCCCTATCTATGGATTGAGGGGGATTCTAATAACATCATCAAGTGCCTAAAGGGAACCTCTAAGCCTTCATGGACTATCAACAACATAATAAAGGCTGCTAGAGATCTCATCAACACTTTTGAGAAATGCTTCATTTCCCACATTTATCGTGAAGCTAATGGTCCAGCTGACTAGGCAGCCAATGTGGCGGTCAATCACATCAATATGGTTACCTGAAAGGGTGAAGAGGGTCTCCTCGATGACGTCAGATCGATCATATTCATGGATTGATACAATAGCACCCCAAAGATCATAAATGGATAAAATAACGATTAAACGGATTAATTGGAGGGCTATGAGTAATTATAATAATGTCAGTACCATTTATTACAAGACAAAAGCCACCTTTTCTCACACTTTCTGGGTAAATGTGGTAGCTTCGAGAAATTTCTTGCCTATAGCTCTCTGCAACTCTCGACCTTCTGTTTTGAAAATCAAAAAAATGGGAGGCAATAAACGCTGCTATGAACCCAACAACTGTAAGGAGTGGAAACAAAAGGAGGTTGTTTGGAACATTTTGCAGAAGGGCGGGTTTACAAAGTTTATGGAGAGGCTCCATGGGAGGGACACCACAATCACTAACTGTTTCTGCAAAAACTAGAGGAAGGGTACCCTAAAGATGGGAGATCAAACAATCTCCATTGATGAAGACCTCATCACTCAGGTCACGGGTCTTCGTAGGGAAGGAAGCAATGATTACAAAGACATAAAATTGAGCAAGGAGGCTATTGAGTGATACCCCAAAACGACAAAGGAGAAAAAATGCCTGGTAAAGCTAAGTAAAACCTACTACCCGCCTAGGGAATTTGTTAAGCCATTGAGGGAGGTCTTGTTTGCTATTATGCGTTATGTTACCTTGGATGGCAGATTCACAAAAGTGTATGGCTATCATTTTGTATTGCTTAACCATTTCAGGTATGATGAAAAAGTTAATATTTCATATTTCCAGTTGTGTTCTATGAATGCCACTATTAAGGCCCATAAAGAGAACCCTAAGGGTGATACAACTATGCATCAAGCTCTTATAGTGTTAATTTATGACCACGTAAAAGCCAACCAAATTGCCCATCCTCAGCCTTCTATCTCTGAGTCTGAGGAGGAAGGGTTGGATTCTGGTTTTTCAATGGGTGAGGAGTCTGAAAGTGATTCGATGAGTGAGTCAGAGGAGAGTTTGGATGACTCTGAAGTTGAAACTGGTAAGAAAAGAAAACAAGTGAGTACCAAGCCCTCCTCCTCGAAGGGTAAGAAAAAATCTAAAGAAAAGGTTTTCCAGATCCGTTCCTCCTCCTCGAAGGTCTCTGAGGATTCTGAGAAGGATGAACCCCAGTCTCCTCGGAAAAAGAAAACTAAAATTTCTATTCAGACAAGGAACAAATAGAAGAGGCAGGAAGATAATGTTATGGAGCTAGAGGAACAAGTGCAGATAAAGGATCCTGAAGTCGACTAGAAATTGGAGGAGGAGACCACAGGGGAAGGTTTTGATTAGAGGGTTGATGGAAAAGTTGATAAAATCACTAGTGGCGACGTCTCAAAAAATGAACAAGACAATCCTGGTGAGAAAACTCCCCCTTCAAATCCTCCCTCTGAGGGATTGAAAGGTTTTGTGGAAACCATCGATTGGTTAATTAACAGTTACAAGAAAGCTGTGGAGGATAATAAGAAGCTGAGCCATAGGGTCCAAATTCTGGAGACAATCAGTATTGGTGGAGGCAAATCTATGGTGGAATATGTTGAGGATTTGACAAAAACTATTGCCAGAGCCAAAGAGATCAAAGATTCCTTCAACCCTAGGTTTGAGCAAATTGAGAAGGACCTGATAGAGATAAAAACTAATGATAATGTTAAGGACCAGAGAATGGCAGATACTGATAACAAATTCAACAAAATTGAAAAATGCCTCAAAAGTATTGCTGAACAAAGCTTTAACATTCTAAAGGCCTCGACTGACAATACCAAAATCCTCATCAGCAAACTGGAGGACGAGAAGGATTCCCTGGAGCTAGAACTAGACATTGAAGGTACGGGAGAAGTGCAAGGACCTAGAACAAGGACCAGAGGCAAAAAGAAGGAGAAGAAGCCAAACAAGGATATGGAATAACTCAAAGTTGATGCGGAAAACTATGACCAGCTGGTCAATAAGGTGGTCGATCTTCTTAAATCTTTATAGTTGTTGTTTATCTTTTTGTCTTTTCTCTGGTTTTTCCGCTTTGCTGTTCCTTTCTTTTGCTGTCCGTTTGGTTTACTGGCCTTTTTGCTAGTCGTTTTGTAAGCTGTTTCAAGCAGGTTTGGATACTTTTGATGAACTATTTTATTATATTAAAGGTTTCGGGTCCTTAAAACGTATTTTTCATATTAATCAGAACAATATCTCGTTTGTGAAAATTTGACTCTTGAATCAAAAGTTATAACAATTTACCCAAATTCTATTTAGTTGAGAATTTTTTTATTTTATTTTAGTCCCCTAGTTGTTCGCCCATAAAACCATCACTAGCATAGATGGTTTAAAAAAACCATTGTTTCTCCCTTGGGTGGTGGGTGGGTAAAGCCTCGATGGAAGGGCGATAGGCTAAGTTGTATCGCTCATAGGCTTAGTACTTGTAGGAAAGGAAAAGGGCCTTTATAGTCCATGATGCCAGCCATCTATGTATGGGTCTACAGATGGGTTAGAGCAGTATGGGATTACCTCGTACTCCTTGCAGGAGGTACCTAGCTGCACTACAAACGAGGTGTACATACCTTACCCCCTTGTGGGATTTGAACTTGTGACCTCTCTTTCAAGAGAACAAGTTCTCCATCACTAGGCCAACTCAAGTTGTACCAATCACCTATCTTAACATAACGAGGGACTTAGTGCCCCACCTTAAGTCAACACAAAATTATAACCTATTTTTTATTATTAAAATCCCTAATGTACCAATGATTTACCAATTGATGTAGATGAGACACAAGATTATGTAGATATAGCATATTCATCGACATAAAGAATATTCTCGTTGACACTTACAAAACCTGCCAACTGTTCTTTCTTTTGCGTGTACAAATTGGTTTGATGACTTGTACAATACAAATCCATACTATGTGAATTTTGTACAATAGTACAAATGAAATTAATCATAGAGGGTTGAAAAATTCTTGAGGGTCTAGGGTAGTAGTCTCCATTTTAGGAAATTTGATAGTTGATCTTAGAGTTTTGGGGCTTTCTAGATGTGATGGCAAGGTTTGTTTTGATCCAAGCCACCTTTTGGAACTTCAAACCCTCATAGATCTAGCTTCACATGTCCAATTCAAACAAAATAAAAAGAAAATTTGACTTTCTTGGACACAGTAAATTTAATGGCGAGCTTAGATTTGCACCAACATGCATAAAAAATAATCTGTAATACAAATCCACAAATAGGAATCCCAAAACATGGTATTTCTATCATTTATTTTTGATTCTTTAGGTCATCATATGATGCAAGAGAAGAGCATTACTCAATTTTTTAAAATCCACCAGGATTTGGACCCTAGTAATAACTCATGTACAAAATCACTTTGAAATTTGAGAAGGGGATTTGTAGATTTGAAACTCTAACACCATGTTAGAGTAACTCATGGAGTTAAGCTCCCAAGATCACCTACAACCAAAGCTTCCTTCTATGAGAGAGAGATAAGAAAGATCTTAGATTTACAACAATGGATGTAAAACAATTATATTGATACAATTAATTCATAATGTACATATAGGGCCTTGCTTAAATAGACAAGGTTGAGAGATCTATAAGATAAGTTAATACCTTGTGTAAGAAAATAGGAGCCCCTAATTTTATATTATAGATTTATAGGAAGGATCCCTTAAGATGAGGATACAAATTTTGTTGCAACACATCTTTCAATTATAGGTTTTAAATACTCGCTAATAAATTCAAGATTAATTTTTGTAAGAAGTTTTTTAAGCTTGCAAAACAATCAACTATTTTTTAAAGCATCCACTATGGTTAAAAAATAAATCTTAAGACCACTTCTTAAATTAGTAGGCTTATTTTTTTTTGATGAATAGGTGTGTCAAATTCTATTAAATATTAGTTAAAGTACACATCTTCACAAAAAAGGGCTGGGTGGATACAAGATCACACCCACAAATTTTTAGATGGGTAGTGTCTAGATAACATAAAATAATATAAAAAAACGAGTTAAGTGGTGAGAGCAACTCCAATTGGAGGAGGTGGAGAATCCCGATCATCTAATTTACCCCATAAATTAGTGGGGTTGAGGTGACATCAAGAATAGACCACCCATCATCTTCTTTAAAAATTACTTGATTGACAAATCTAGTGTAAAATTGTAGTAGTAGAAGAGGAGCACCAACTCATGTTCCAATTATCATTGACTCCTTGCTCACCCAACCCCTCAATTACTAACTTCAAAGAAACAAAAAAAATGATAACTAAAAGCCCATTAATAAATTTCACATGTACCAATGGGCACTCACTTGTACCCCTAGTAATTAGAATTTGTAGACTTTAATTGGAGGAATTGTGCAGCTTTATTGGTACCCATAACACATGATTATTGGGACATTTGTGCATAAGTACTGGCAAATTTTGAGGTGGTTGTAGTGCACTGTTATTGGGGCATCTTCAAGTGGATGTGAGACAACACTTTGAAATGACCACTTTGTAACCCTTTACATAATAGATCCCACAACGTACATCATTACTACCCAAAAGAAAGAACAATAACTATAAATGTAATAACCCACTATACTTAACCCAACAAAATTTTGGCCTCTTTTTTTTAAAAAAATCATTTGTGTTTGATTCAATCGCATACTTTGGGCATCCATCCATTTGGATTAGGCATTCATCCATCCGGGATGAGCATCTAACCATATGGGTTAGGCATCTATCCATACGGAACAAAATGTTTCATCTATCCAATATAGGATAGGCGTCTACCCATACGGGGTAGGCATCTATCCAATACGGGATAGGCATCTACCCATATGGGGTAGGCATCTATCCAATTGGGATAGGAGGTGCTCTGGCCAGAGACTTAGACTCATCGGGACCATTCGGGTCCTGAGTCACTCACCGAGTACTACACTCCTCTAATAGGAGTGCACTGAGGTCGTCGTCCTTAGGAGAAATCAAAATAACATGATGCAAGCTTGAATTCCGCCTCGGGATTTGGCTTAAAGCCTCGGGAAGTCAAGCAAATCCATACGGGATTCCTTTCGAGTATGCATTGAATTACTTTTTCCTTTATTTTCCTTATCTTTCAATTAGGATTTTTCGCAATCCTTCTTTTTACCAAATCCTAGACCCCATCCACGAACGCCTGAGTACTAGGGACAACTTCGTCCCTAGATTGCCTACATACCGGTTTCGGCACGAGATCAAGGCGTAAAGTATGTAGTTCTATTTTCTAATCTATGGTTTAATGTAAACTGTTTGGTGGGTACACAACTCTTTCTAGGGTCAATGTCCCAGACAGTTTCTCTGCAGTTGCTACCCATGATGGTAGCTCTTAAGCAAAGGCTCAAGATGGCCTATTGCTTGTGGCATAAAATAACTAGATCCTAATACCTATCATAAGCGTCACCTTTGACCCAATTGTCAATTGTCAACAACTCTTTCGAGATTAAGTCAAATTTATAAAATCATTTCACTCAGTCAACCCTAAAGGGGTTTACTATGGTTTAACTTAGCGGATGTAAAATCGTTTAAGGATTATCTTATTAGATTATCGATCCAAGGGAGATTATCCGCCCCTTGGATTTTAACTTCCAAATATTCCTTATTACTCCCCGACGATTTATAGGGACGATGCCACAGATGTCATTGATGCAATTTTATTAGACGTTAAGTGCAGTAGTTCAACACGACAACATTATCCGTAAGCGTGACCTAGAGGCACCATAAATATCGAACGCTGCTAGGTTTTTGTTTTCCAACTCCCTTTGTTTAGTTTTCTAACTAAGAGGCTAAGAAAACTTTTAATTAGCATCATGCTTGAAACAATTATGAAATGAACGTGCATAATTAGACATTGCAAAGCTTAATCAATTGAAATAACTACTTCTATGGGATTCATGAACCACTTGAAAAAAAGTACCATCATTCTACAACTAAGTTATTTAATATTCAAAACTTGAAATATAACTTGCACAATAATGACAATTATGAAACTCGCATATGGATAATTAAACACGTAACTTGCATGAAGATGATGAAAATGTAATTTGCTCATCAATAAATGCAAATAATGTATAAGTAATTCACATGGTGCAAGAATAGTGTAATTTACA
Source organism: Cryptomeria japonica (assembly GCF_030272615.1). Taxonomy (NCBI): domain Eukaryota; kingdom Viridiplantae; phylum Streptophyta; class Pinopsida; order Cupressales; family Cupressaceae; genus Cryptomeria; species Cryptomeria japonica. Next base: position 239,489,024 of record NC_081407.1, on the reverse strand, counting down.
TGCAAGATTAAGCAATGTTTATTTCTATCATGAGAATAATTAATTATAGAGTCACTAGTTCAAAATAAGCAATTAGTTTAGACATTAGACAAATTTTGGATCAAATCATAATAATATAAATTAATTGTTTTTAATGAATCTAAAATACCAACTAAGTAACCCAATAAATCTCAAATAAATTGAAAGATTCCAATTATAAAATTAGATATATTTTAATTTACAATTATAAATTTACTAAAGATTGATTTGGTGGTATTAGATAACAATGATCCAAATTATTTATGAAATTTATTTAACTTTACTAAACTAAAATTTAAATTAAAGAAAATATTAACAAAATCCAATTTGCAAATTAATTTTTAATTTACAATTATAAATTTACTAAAGATTGATTTGGTGCTATTAGATAACAATGATCCAAATTATTTATGAAATTTATTTAACTTTACTAAACTAAAATTTAAATTAAAGAAAATATTAACAAAATCCAATTTGCAAATTAATTTTAGGTAGTGGCTTTCATTGCCAAGTGGGGAGTGGGGGTCACGGGTCCCAGTGATGAGGGGACAGCCACGGGCCCCTCCACTCCCTCTGCAGCCACTGCGGTTATAATAACTCCACCCCCTCCCCTTTCGTTGACTAGTTAATTTATTTTGTATAATTTTTTTTTTGAAAACTATTTTATTTTATTTCATTTTTTATCGTATAAATTTAATATTGCAAAACATATATATAGATATATATATATATGGTTTTATTCCAGTTTTATTAACAATTTAAGAGGGGTATATAAAAATGTTATTATAAAAATAAAAATAAGAATTTACTCACAGGTATGAAAGATAAATAGAGAAAATTGTTTCGGGAGCCCAAAAAAGATACATTGCTTGAAATTGAGGCAATCAATACAACAGAGAGGAGATTTTATAAAATTTCTCTCATGACAGTCATGTTCATTTACAGGGAGGAATGAATTAATTAAAGGTTTTAAGAAGATCAAATCAATATTAAGAGAGGGAAAAATAAATGGATTTACTCTCAAGATTTAAATAAGTTTGGGTACACATGAACAGATTTAAAATCAAAGGAAGAGATTTTCATTTGAATGATTTCCACATGAAGAACAGAAGATTTTTACAGTAAGTTTTATTCACAGGAAAGAAAAGAATAAAACAAGAAAAAAAGAAAAGAATAAAACAAGAAAACGAGATTTGAAATTAATCTTTAATCCCAGTAAGTTTTCATTCATAGGAAAACATGAGAATTTTAATTTATTTATTTTATATTCGCAGTAAGATTTACTCCCAGGAAAGAAAATAAAACAAGAAAACAAGATTGAAAATTAATCTTTATTCCCAATAAGTTTCATTCACAGGAAAATGAGATTTCATATATTAATTTATTCACAGCAAGATTACTCACAGGAAATAAAACAAGAAAACAAGATTGAAAATTAATCTTCAAGATTTCATACATTAATTTATTCACAACAAGATTTACTCATAGGAAATAAAACAAGAAAACAAGATTGAAAATTAATCTTTATTCTCAATAAGTTTCATTCACAGGAAAACAAGATTTCATACATTAATTTATTCACAACAAGATTTACTCATAGGAAAGAAAAGAATAACACAAGAACCATGATTCAATTAAAAGAGGAGAACCTGGATACTTGAAGCTTGATATAGAATCCTCTCTGAATTCTTCAACTAGCCTCCCTTGATCCTTCCTTGAAACTTTTCTTTGAATTTCTTCAAAAACAACTACTTAACAACCTGACAATGAAATGTGACTACCAAAAAAAACTACTACTTGAAAAAACTTTTCTTCAATAAAAATAATCAATCCCCTCTTTTGAAAACTTGCATACAATATATAAGAAAAACCCCTTAATTCCACTATCTAGAGAAATTAATTGAGAAAGAGATTCTTTTTCTAATATTGGATCCATGCAAATTTGATTAATGTCCTAGTGGACGAGTTACATAAGGGAATTAAAAAATAAAAATTCTTCTAGAAGCTTCTAATTTCTTCTACAACATGTGCCATAATTGAAAATAGGAAAAATAAATAATGCCTATTTAAATTATATTTTCCAAATATGTATGTGGGTCCATTATTTAACCTTTTATAATTATTTATTCAACCATATTAAATAACTCAACCATAAAAAGATATAATAGTAATTGTATGAAATCAAAAGCGATAAAAGAAGGTTGTGACAATAAACAATAATATTTTGTTAGTTAATAATAGATCGAACGTTTAAATGGGCAGGTTTGGATAAACCCATCTCTCAAAAACAGCGGAAGCAGTTTCTGTTCTGTTGTACAACGAAATTGCAATGTCTTGTTCAATTCATCAGCCATGGCCATCATGCTCTTACTTGACTCCTCCACAGAAGCTTTCTGTTTCTTCTTCAAACCCTAAATTCCATAACAGAGTACGTTGTACACTTACAGGTATCTTTTTTTCTCATACCCAAATTTCCTTATTGAGTATTCGAACTAGTGATTTCTCGAAACTGAAAGTCAGTGGCTGCATGAATTATTGTTGAATAATTCTCTTGACTCGGTTGAATTATATACATGTTACGGAGAAGACAAAAACGACAGTATTGAGTAGACAGATTTCGGAAAATTGTTGTATTATTGACAATGTTGAGTAGACAGATTTCATAAATTTGCTACATTATTGGATGCTCAGGAGTGAACTTGGAGATCTGATATTTCAAATCTCCGTAACCTGTTAGTGTTTCCTGAGTTTATTACTCGATATATAGTCGGGATTAGCGGCATATTATGGTTTTAGTTTTAAAACAAATATTTTTGACTTCGTTTTGTTGAAATTTTATTGCATCAGAAGAAGTGTTTGTGTGGTACGAGAAATTGAGGCGTTCTCTTATTGATCTGGCGTAAGTTTTGGATAAACGAATTCACTAAATAAATTGTTTTCCATTTGGGCTGTTGCATTGATCTGTGATGGGTTTTAGATTAATTGGTTCACATTGCGTTTGGAAAATTAACTGCTTTGAGCTTGTTGCTAAAATGGATTTGAAGTCAATTTACAGGGTGTTTTGGCCTAATTCCTTCATTAAATTGACTTTTTTATGGGAAGTTTGGGGGATGGAGGAGAGGGAGAAGGGTGTTCTTATAGTGAGCGTTTTAGAGGCAATTCACATCTAACTTCAATGAACTTGGCTTAATTGCTTCACTGATATGAGCAGTTTTTTTTATTGCCTGATAAATCTGAGGTGAGCTTATGAGATTCCCTCTGATGCGGATGGCATGCTTTACATGTGTTTACCTGGCTCACACTTGATTATACCTGATTCAACTGATACACTCTAACCTTGCCAGATGTACTATAGAGTTATTTTCTGTTTTATTGCATTTAGTTGGGTTTGAACTTGGATTATAATCTTACAGGCACAACACTTCATATTACCATTACAGCACAACCTAGGAACAAAACGATTGAAGACTGAAAGGGTGAGCAAATATATCTTACCGTTGATACCTGTGGATTTAATGTTGCATCATTGACTTTGTTGAATCTAATTATAGATATGCTAATTTTGTAAATCGGCCTTACAAAATCCATTGCAACTCTGCCTTTGTCAGCCTACAACATCACTTAGTTTCTTCTCCTACTTTTTTAGCACAATCGATAATTGTAATCCAGGTCATAGATAGGAACGTGCATTACAGTATTGTAAGTAGATAGATTAAAAAATGCTGGGTTCACAGGTGCCATGGAGTGAAAGAATGCTGGGTTCACAGGAATCATGGAGTGAAAGAATGCACTCTATCATTCCTCTTGCCTATTGTCCACTCTCTAGGAGCTAGCCATCCATTTTTTTTATTCGCACATGAAATTATTACAAAAGAAGACTTGAGAGGATCAGCCAAGGATTGGAGTTGATCCGACTAAAATCATACTACTTTCCTTGATGATACACAATATATTTAAAGGACCCAATGGTTGCTAAGAGGAACACAACTGTCAACCAACCAACGCTTATAACTATCCGAGAATGACAAACAGATTAATTTATAGTCGAATAACCAATCTTTTCGAAACATAATAATTGACATTGTACACTAACTACATCATCCCTTCCAAAAGAAAGATTTGTCTTCTGGATGACAAGTAAACATCAAGCAATATTTGGGAAGACTAATGACAATATTGTAGACGAAGACTTGGACATGAACTTGGAAGGATACCTTGCAAACTTGGACTTGTGTACTTGGAAAATCAAATGAATGCGAAGGAGGTTTGGGGGCAACACCCTTAGCGGGGTCAAGGGGCAGCACCCTTGGCACACTCCCTGTGTGATATAGGGTGGAGCCGAGGGACGAAGTCCCTGTTGCCAAGCCCAAATTAAGACCTTTAGAACCACACAGATTGTCATGTTGCACATCATTTTTCGTGATTTTTAAGAGGCAAAAAACAATGCTGACAAAGCCCGAAAATAGAGATTTTGGAGTGTTTAGCCAATAAATGTGAACAAGGAAGTTAGTTAGTTGCAAAAATGGGTTGATGTCCGCAGTTTATTGAACCATAGTGCTAGCTATACGACGTGTGGAAGTGGAGGGCGTACGATGAGAAGATGAATTAGCAACCGCATTAGATGTCGCACATTAGAGAGGAAGCATCGTATGGTATGATTTACTCTTATGGGACATACCGTGAGGAAAATTTTCTGTCATACCATGGAAGAATTATGCCATACTAACACCACTATATGCTTATGGAGTATTGTGATGAAGGTTGTACGATCAAGTAGAAAGGAGGTCGTATGGTGGAGTGAGACAAGGGTCATACAGTGAGAATTCCTTGCTGTTTTTGTACCACCTATACAATAAATTTTGAAGTGTCATATGCTTTGGCAAATTGGTTGTACGTTGTTGAAAGAATAGGGACGTACGATGCTTCTAGGGGCCCGTATGATAAATGATCTTGCACATGGATGCTATGTTGGAATCGTTTGCCATTGCACCAAAATCTCGAACTATCAACGCCCGATACACACGCCTAATTTAACCCAACCCATGGGAGGTGGCTAAGCCATGTCATGAGTCCCTAAGGAGGTGTTGATCACCTAGTCAACAATCTCCCCCTCAGCATTGACCGAGCCTTCAACACCCATTGAAGGGAGACCCGAACCTGTGACGCAAGGCTCTAATACCAATTGTTTGAATCGTTTGCCGTTGTGCCAAAAGCTCGAACTTGCAACACTCGATACAAACGCCAAATTTAACCCGACCCATTGGAGGCGTTTAAGCCATGTCACGAGTCTCCAAGGAGGTTCTGACCACCAAGTCAACATGCTATACTAGGGGCCGTATGTTGAAAATAGACTTTGACTGTTGTACGATGTAATATTGGAAATGTCGTATGATGATAGCTTAGAATTGTCGTATGCTAGACTGAGGTCGTATGGACAAGGGAGATTGTCGAGGCTGTACACCAATTCCACACATAGGTTGTAATTTATCTTGCCAGGGCTGTACTTTGCCTTTTGAAAGGAGCTGTATGATTATGCTAGAGAAAGGTCGTACAATGCAGGAGAAAGGTTGTATGTTGAGTGCTTGATACTGTTATCGGAAAATATGTATAGTTTAGTAATGTTAATTATTGATAGTCAGTTAGTTAGCCGACGGGTAGGTAGTTGGAGTCGCGACGGCTGTGTCGCACCCCTTCGGCTGCCATATATTGTACCACCTCCGGGTGTTGGAGAACATGTAATGTGGACGACAGATTATAATATGAACATCTTTTGACATTAATGGAAAGCTTATTCTGGTACTTCCTTTGTAATTGCATTGTGCATTGCTGTTCAGTTTCTGTATTCTTCCTGTTTACCCAGTGAGGTAAACATTTGGCGCCGTTGCCGAAATTATTTCGGGAGGGACGGGAATATACTACATGGCACAGGGATAATGGGACAACCATTGCCCGAGGGGACGAGCAGTAAACCTGACGAGGATCACCAAGAACTTTTCGAAGGAGAACGAGTACTCACAAAAGATTTCTCTTGCATCCTTCAAGCGGCCATCGAAACACACGTACGGAGGGAAGCCACCATTGAGGCTGTTCCAGAGGATGCTGTGTGGAGCGGGCTTGGTGTAAGCCCGGCGGTGAATCGGTTAATGAGCAATTTGCCTAACCTTCTGGCTCAAGCATTTTTGGCTCTTCAAAACCGCAGAGAAGACACCTACCGTGAGAACCGACGACAGCAAATCTTACGAGAATTTCATGAGCGCCAGGATGACGGACGTAGGGAAGACCGACGAAGGACAAATAATCCTTAAATTGTGAAGGGAGAGAAATAAAGAACACTGTTAGAAGCAGAAGAATTATGTTGATTGTATACAAAAGAATGAATTAATAAAGACAAGTTGTGTTTTGGTTTATGTGTTGTGAAACATGAAATTGTACCACAATTAATGCCCAATTTATTGAATAAAGACAGAAATAAGAAATTAGAAACCGACGAGTGGGAGGCTGCGCAGAAGGCTTTGATTCTGGAACAACGTGTAGAATGTAGACGGAGGCTGAGGCAACTTGCCGAAGGACGACCTGCCGAAGGGTTGCCCGAAGGGAACCAAGGAGGTGTCACAGAAGGTGCAGAAGCCGAGGGGAATTTCTACGCGTCGCCAGACTACTGTAGAGCGAGAAGCCTCGAAGAGTTTCTGGAGGAAACTCGGTTACGGAGAGAACTAGTTGAAGAGACTCGAGATCGGTTCAAAAACTTATCTCTCACGCCACAGAGGGAGGATCACCGAAGGGAGCCGGGCATGAGTGACGGCAAAGGGGGAGCTAACCGCACGGTAGTCGCTCTCACGCCACAAAGGGAGGATCACTGAAGGGAGCCAGGCACGGGTGACGGCGAAGGGGAAGCTAACCGCACGGTAGTCGCTCTCACGCCACAAAGGGAGGATCACCGAAGGGAGCCGGGCACGGGTGACGGCGAAGGGGAAGCTAACCGCACGGTAGGTACAAGGCAGAACACCGTACCTTTGGTCACCACCACAAGAGACATCAGCGGCATCGGAGGGAGCAGCGCCGGAGGGCAGACACGGCCACAACCACCTCCAAGTGGACGACTTCCATCAATGGCGACCAAACAGAAGTTGCCCAAATTCAACGGGGATAGCAAAGATGATCCCGCACGGCATTGCCGTACCTGCGAAACCATTTGGACAGCCAACGGGGTGACTGACCAGGATGAATGGATGAAACAGTTCCCCGCCACACTAAGAGGAGTGGCTATTGATTGGTATTCAGACTTGGATAAAACCGGGGTAACTACGTGGGATGAATTGAAGAAAGCATTCGAGAAGGAATTTCGGCTTCTCCGAGATGATAATGAGATAGTCTCCGAAATCTATGGAACAAAGCAAGGAAAGGAGGAGACCGTACGGGCATATGGCCGCCGGCTGAAGGAATTAGTCGGAAAGATGGAAAGCCAACCGGCTGATGGCTTAAAGAAGCGGTGGTTTGTCGAGGGTCTGAACCCTAAGCTACGACGAAAGATGAAAATTGTGCCTCCGACATCCTACGAGGATGCATACAACCAGGCCATGGACTTGGAAAGTGAAAATAAGACGGCCAAAAAGAAGAAGAATAGATCTTCGTCATCCTCTGAAGATGATACGTCGGAAGAAGAGAGTAGCAGTGATGAGAAGCCAAAGAAGAAAGTCACGGCCCTTCAGAAGGATATGGAACAGATGTTAAAAGAGTTTAAGACAATGAAGGGGACCACAAGCAAGGATGATGAACTGTGGTGCACGGATTGTAAGGAGAGCGGCCACGCAAAGGGTGCCTGTCCCAAGAAGGCATTCTGTGACATCTGCCAGATCATGGGACATTCTATGAAGGAATGCCCATACAATCTGAAGGCATGTAACCAGCAAGTGCTCTTTGCACATGAGCAGCCCTCCACATCGGATTCAAACAATAATGCATCTTCCGGAGGCTACCGAGGAAACCGACGAGGCGGACGGGGGAATAATAATAATTCCACCAGAAACAGGGTCCAATACGATGCGAAGGGACGCCCGATGATTCAATGTAGGGCTTGCAATCAATGGGGTCATTACGCATGAGAGTGTAATAACAATGACACCGCTCAAAAGCTATGTCGGTGGTGTGGCCCCGGTGACCATGAAGATGCCGATTGTTCAAAGTCTGGCGTAGGGGCCAATCTGATTGATATCGAAGGCAACACACGGGGTAAAGAAGCCATCCTTGCTCTTACCCGAGGGCAGGCAAAGGAAGCCTGATACCCCCATCCCCGCACGGAGAAGCAGAGAATGACGGAGGCAAGGGAGGAAATAGAAAGGGCCATGAAAGCCCAACGGGGAGAGACACACGACTCATCTGGACCCTACTGCACAGACGCGGAGAGGAACATTGTATGGCAGATGCTCCAAATGGAGGTACCTGTGAAACTGGAAGACCTCCTACACACCATACCGCAATTGGGGACAGTGCTGTTGGGCACAAAGGTTGATAAACCCAAACCGAGAGACATGGACGCTCCCATACTAGGAAGCTCGGCAACAAATCCAGTTGTACTTACCGTCAACAATGGCCGACACCCAGCCGTGGTGGAGATGGGCATCCTGGGCACCATCCTGACGGATACTATAGTAGACGGCGGTTCCAGAGTAAATGTCCTTCCGGAGGACACATGGAAAAAGCTAGGAAAGCCCACTCTGTGGCCACCCAAGTTTAATCTGCTAGGTGCAGACCAGCACGGGATTAAACCCCTCGGCATGTTGATGGCACAGCAAGTCACTGTGGGTGCACAACCTTTTGTACTCGACTTCGTGGTAATTCCATTGAAACATAAAGGGTACGATGCCATACTTGGAAGAGGATGGTTGGTGGCAGCGAAAGCAAACCACAACTGGAAACGAAATACACTCTCGATGGAGAGCGGAGGCAAGAAATTCACTATTGATCTCCGGACGCAGTTGGTGAGCGAGGAACTTGCCTCTTCCTCGGGATCTGAATCCGAGAGGGAAAATGACCCACGAGACGAAGGGAGAGAGGGGATGGACCCAGATGCCGAAGGCATATTAAAAATCGGAGGTTGCTGTTCGGAGGATGACACAGATTCACTAAATGGATTGTTCCACTAGCAGCAGGAGGACTATGAGATGTTCTCACCCTCCTGTAACGTATTAATCGTCGAAGGAGAAGGAGAGGAGCCAGATCAATATCCTCCAGAATACGGGGAGTATAAGGAAGGAGAAGCTACAATGGACACCGTACCCGCACATCAATTTAGAAACAAGGAGGCCATGAAGTATGAAGAACCGATGCTGAAACCTTTGAATCTAGGTACGGAGACGGATAAGAAAATCATTCTGGTAGGAGATGATTGGAACCCAGTGCTGAAAACGGCCGCATTCAAGATTTTCACCGAGTACAAAGATGTATTCGCATGGACTTATAAGGATTTGAAGGGAGTCCCACCGGAGTTATGTGTTCATCGTATTCTGTTGGTACCAGGCGCAGTACCAGTACGGCAGCGATCGTACAGGATGAATAAAAACTATGCTGCAAAAGTACAAAAAGAGATTGAACGAATGCTGGAGGCCAAGATTATTTTTAGGGTGCAGAATAGCGAATGGGTATCCCCCATCGTAATGCTCCCTCATACTCACGGATAGCAAACACAGGCATTCGGATGGCCCACTCCACTCCTGCTTTCCGAAGGCTCTTCTTCACCAAATCATCATCTGGTGTATCCTGCCACCACTTCCTGCATTCGGACCCATTCAATCCCTCAAAGGTGATATGCTGTGGGGTCAATTCGTTCTTCCCTCGTGCGGCATGCTGCTGTGGTGCCTTTCTCTTCTGCCTGGCATGCATTGTGTTACCGGCTATGCGAACACCCGAAGGAAGAACTCGCGTATCCTTATTCCTATGGCTGCTATCCTGCAACTGTTTTTTCCAATTTCTTTTACCTGCTGACTCCATTAACTTCTTCCTGATACTTACTTCTTGGTTTTGCCGATGCGAAAAAACCCCTTCGGTACAGGCCTAACTACCTCCTGGCAGCTAGGACCGTGCACTGGCAAGACTTGAACTCCTTCACGACTCAAGCTTCGAACCAATACACTCCCGTGCGGTGGGACCACCGACGGTGGAAGCCACCGTGCGGTGGGACCACCGACGGTGGAAGCCACCGTGCGGTGGAAGCCACCGAAGCCCGCGGAAAGATAAAATGCCACACCACCGAAGGCCACTTAAAAGGAGATAAAACACCATGCCGCACATCGCACGAAGGAGACACTACCGAAGGGAAAGGAAACACCACGCGACGCCAGGGAAGGAACACCACCGAAGGCCGAAAAAGAAAAATAAAAACGCCGCGCAAATCGAAGGAAGGGAACATCGCCGAAGGAACAAAACGCCAAGCAGCGCGAGGGATAAAAAGAAAACACCGTGAAAACACGTAGTCGAAGGGGTTTATTCACAGAGGAGAACCCGCAAGTAAAAACGGAGGTGTGCCAGCATAAAATGAGTTTTCGTTGCATCGTGCGGACGAGGCATTTCACCGTGCGGTCAAAGCAGGCTCACCACACTGCGTACACAACCCAAGGACAGCCGAAGTGGTGGATACCGGCTGAACAAATTTGTTGGGCGTGAGCAATTGCAGTGGCTGCATGGTTGTATACCATTGGCCGGGAGTGTATTGGTTCGAAGCTTGAGTCGTGAAGGAGTTCAAGTCTTGCCACTGCACGGTCCCAGCTGCCAGGAGGTAGTTAGGCCTGTACCGAAGGGGTTTTTTCGCATCGGCAAAACCAAGAAGTAAGTATCAGGAAGAAGTTAATGGAGTCAGCAGGTAAAAGAAATTGGAAAAAACAGTTGCAGGATAACAGCCATAGGAATAAGGATACGCGAGTTCTTCCTTCGGGTGTTCGCATAGCCGGTAACACAATGCACGCTAGGCAGAAGAGAAAGGCACCACAGCAGCATGCCGCACGAGGGAAGAACGCATTGACCCCACAGCATATCACCTTTGAGGGATTGAATGGGTCCGAATGCAGGAAGTGGTGGCAGGATACACCAGATGATGATTTGGTGAAGAAGAGCCTTCGGAAAGCAGGAGTGGAGTGGGCATCCGAATGCCTGTGTTTGCTATCCGTGAGTATGAGGGAGCATTACAATTCATGGTTGATACCTTTGATAGCCATTCACGGACTAGTACTTTTGAGTACCTTGGGAAGGATATCACGGTATCCTTCAAACCGGCAGATTTTACGAGAGTGTTTGGCATTCCAGGAGTACATGGCAAGAAAGTGGAATTGAAAGCTAAGAAGATGACGTGGGAGGAAAAAGAATATTGGATTAAACGAGTATCCCGAGACTTGACCACAGCAGAATTGGAGAGCATTGTTGATGCCACGAAAAACTGTGGGATGCGTAGGTCTTTTGTTGCAGAGGGCCATTGGCGGTGCATAATGGACGTCATCAAGAGTAGGTTGACGGGGTCTGGTAGGGCATCGGACATCGCTCTCCCACAGATCATATTGATGAATGGACTTCTGAATGGCATTGTGTATGATTGGGCTACATTGTTATCAGAGCGGATGTGCGAGTTCTTGATGATGGAGCATCGCACGTTTTACATGCTCCACTATGCCATCGGATTGTTTCTGGAGGCCACGCGAGAAGTAGTACCGGAGGCAGAATTGGAGATACAGCCGCGGAGACCATTGGCAGACGGTGAGCCTCCTATCATGCATTGGAGACACCTTGACATTGGTCATTCTTTCGCGAAACGGAAAAGGATAGTAGAGACCCCCTCGGCCGAACCTGATAGTGGAAGAGAGACTTCCAGCAGCGAAGAGGCTTCGGAGGAAGAGGATTCGGCGGAGGATAGTAGCAGTAGGGCGACAGAAGAGGAGAGGATGGAACCCGCGGGGGAGCGAGTCTTGTTTGCGCCACCCTCACTACCACTTGGCACACTTGTGAGGTCATCCGCAGGAGTGGGAGGTACGTTGATTCCAGCTTTTGGGGAGGGCCGCACGCCCGTTGCACTTGGGCCCATGCAGCAGGTGGCATCACCTTCCATCGTACCACCTCCGCAGGCTAGTGCGCCACCCGCGGGACCGCCTCCGGCCATAGAGGCATGTACAGAAGGCATGGTGGAGTCGTGTGGATCACCGCAGCAGGTAGTGGCAGAGGAGGAGCACAGGGAGGGGGTCGACGCAGAGCCTCAGGTGCGATTGGACGTTGTGGGATCCGAGGCAGTAGTGACTGTGTCTGCCTCTTTATTGGAGGAGCCCGTGGAGAGACACATTTTAGAGGTGGAGAGGCCCGGAGGTGTTCAGTACGGATCCATCGGTGGAGGCTATGGGGAGTTGGCTGACCCGGCGATTTCAGATGACGGTGATGCCACCAGTAGGAGCTGCTGTATTCTCACCCTGGTGAGAGCCTCTGACGGAGGTGGTAGACTTGGAGGATTCATCGGGCGAGACACTGGTACCAGCAGTAGGGCATGAGATAGGAGAAGTCGTCCCTGCTATCCAGGGGCAGGATGGGGAGGACATTGAGGCTTACTTAGCAGATATGGTGACGAGGGGTCGACGAGTGGTGGCAACGGCTCAGACACGAGCTTTGCAGCAGGTTGTGGAGGAATTAGAGCAGGTCCTCCAGTTTATGCGGGTAGGCTGTTCGACAGCCTTTGTTACATGCTTTGAGTCACAAGGGTGGCCAGCTATTCAGACAGATGCAATGCTCGAGGCTTGGAGAGTGCCTCAGCCCGTCGTGGAGAGTAGGGTGACTACTCTCGTCCGACAGATTGAGCAGGTTTACAGGGATGCCTACTATGCACTGCGGCAGACGCAGCATGAGTCCGCGGTCCGCGAGGCTGCTCGTGTAGAGATAGAGAGAGATCTCGCCAGACAGCAGGCTTCGTGGGCAGCCGAGAGGACGCAGTTGTTAGCACAGCTTGAGACAGCCCGTGCAGAGAAGGTTGCGGTTGACATCCGCCTGTCGGAGGAGCAGAGTGCGCGGAGCCTTGTGCAGCAGGAGTTGGATGCTGTTACTGCAGAGCGGGGGTTGTTGTAGACTCAGTTGGTCGGTATGACAGAGTCCGCGGATACCAAGGAGAAGGAGTTGTTGGAAGCTGCGCATATGGTGAAGACGGCTTTAGAGAAGGTGTTGGTGGCGGAGCGGGATGTGGCAGCACGCACTCAGCAGGTTTATGACCTCCGCGCCCGCCTGGCGGCCCAGACACCAGCATCCCAGCCTTCGACTTCAGGGACGCTTCCTCAGCCCCCTCCTTGACTTTGTTTTGGGTGTATATATGCATTGTCTCCATTTTGTTGTTAGTCGTCGGAGAAGACTTCTTTTTTGGGGGGGATGATGTTATCGGAAAATATGTATAGTTTAGTAATGTTAATTATTGATAGTCAGTTAGTTAGCCGACGGGTAGGTAGTTGGAGTCACGACGGTTGTGTCGCACCCCTTCGGCTGCCATATATTGTACCACCTCCGGGTGTTGGAGAACATGTAATGTGGACGACATAGTATAATATGAACATCTTTTGACATTAATGGAAAGCTTATTCTGGTACTTCCTTTGTAATTGCATTGTGCATTGCTGTTCAGTTTCTGTATTCTTCCTGTTTACCCAGTGAGGTAAACATTGATACCAACCATATGATGAGTGCCAACTAGGAGTTTCTTGCCATGCATTGTGATGGAGAGACCGTACTGTATGCCCAAGAAGTTGTAAATTGATTATTGAAGATACTTGTCGGTGGAGTATGATTGTCGTATGACTAAGAAAAGGATGTTGTATAGAAGAGGGGCCAAAATGAATTTCCATTGGTTGTGCTAGGGTGTATGGTGTGAATAAGCTTATTATGTGGCCACCTCAATCCAAGTCCATGACATTTTATTCCTTGCCGCCTTTAGCATCATAATTTCTCCATCCCTTATAATATTATATTGGCTGAAATTTATAATAACGAGTTGGCCATAATTTATATTTTCTCCCAACAATTAATATTTTAATATTATTTCCTACCTTTTTCCTCATAGCTTCATAACCATTTTCTAATTTTCTTTTTTTTTCTTTGTAAATTTTCTAGTGAAGTTGAGTTTCCTTGACAAGTATTTGTACACTTTGCATTAGATATTTTGCATGCTTTTATCAATTTCAATTCATTGAGGTTGTAGCTTCAAGAAAATTACAAGTGGATGAAAATATGTCATAGTCCTCCATTTGCCAGTGAAATAGACCGCAAAGAGAATTTGTTTCATCCTCCGAGCATGACTATAACTCCAAAATGCCTTCATCGTTTGGTTCCGTTGGACCTTGACTCTTCGTCCATTCTTCCCCAAAGTTTGAATCCGACGAATCTGAGGAAGTTGTTTCCTCATTGACGACTTGATTCTTTAAATCAATTAATACTTCCGACCCTTGTTTTCAATGGAGATTGTGTTCTTTTTCCAATTATGATCGGCTTTGGTTGCTACCATCCATCCTCTCCCGAGTAATGCGTCATAATATTTCTTTTGCAGTTTTGATGACCACAAAATTTAGGAGGAACTGTTGGGTCGCGATTATTATCTTTAGTGCCATCAACGTCCCCAATGACTTGATTTTAAGTTGGTTGGCACCTCCCAAGTGAAATGTTGGTGGCCAGAGGGTTGGTTTCTCGAGGCACTTCTAGGTGTCTTTGGCAATATGTTTACTCCCAAGCCTCCATTGATTATGGCATTTGTGAGTTCTTCCCCATGATTTCCATTTGAACAGTAGTCAGCTTCTTCCTGATGTTCACCATCAGTAGCATTGGGTCAATGACTTATTTGCCCTCAGGTGGGAGTGCTACTATCATGTCTTGGTTCTTCTTGTTGCCAACTTTGCTCATCACCGAGCGTGTTGTTAATTGTCACTCTCAGTTGCGGTATGGTTTGAAGAAGGTTATCATCTTGATTGGTATGGTTGTCTGTAACACTTGCTGTACTATGTTCTTTTGACGTACTTGCAATTTCGTTGGAGGTTCTTCATTCCTTCACCATAGCTTGTTCTCATTTGCTCTGGCTTCTCGAAGTTGCCCCTTCTTAGTATCTGGTTCTGGGTACACCGCATTCTTTGTTCGTGCTTTACGATTGCTGAAATTGCCTCGTTTTGTTCCTCCATATCCAACATATTGATACCTTTTTGCTTTGGGAAGCTGGTGTCTTCATGGTCACCTAGTAAACACCATTTGCACAATAATTGCACTTTGCCCTGCTTGTTCTGGCAGTCTCTCGCAATGTGTCCCCATTCGCTACATTGTTGACACTATGATAGGATGGCCTTTGGAGTTGTACTATATTTGATTTCTTCTGGCACGTTGATTTCGATAATCGCCTGGTGATGCATTCAGTGGCTTCGATGGAGTGGATTCTCCCTGTGTGAAGAGTACTTGTGTACTTATGGTCTTCAAATTGTATGGCCACTCCTTTATTGAATGATCCATAACCTAACAAATCTTTCTAAGACGACAACCTTTCGTTTGCCCCTCAAATTTTCACTCAGTACACCATAGTTCTTTAGTTTCTTTCTTTGCCTTCAATTCTTTTATCATTCTCATCATATCCCACCATAGGGCTTGGACTATTTTTGATTCTTTGTCATTGCTCTCATCATTGTCTGTCCTCCTCTTCCTTCTGAAGGATGTTTTATTTTCACTCTCAATGTCCATCGTCCGATTATAAGCATCAACATACAAAGATGGAGGCACCACTTTCATCTTCTTGCATAGCGAGGGGATCAATCCCTTAATGAACCACCACTTCTTTAGTCCATAGACCGTTTTGTTCTCCAACTTTACTAGCAACTCCTTGAGCCTACAATTGTAAGGTGATACGTTTTCATTTTTTCCTTGTTTAGTGTTGTAGATCTCTGCCACAATCTCATTGTAGTGTTTGAATAGTTTGAACTTTGCCTCAAATGTCTTCTTTAGCGCATCCCATGAGGCTGTAGATTCTTTGTCAAGTTTCATGAACCAGTCAATGGCTATACCCCGTAGCATCATTAGAAATGCTCTCAACCGCTCGCTATCCAAATGGTTTCGCACGTCGTGCAGTGCCTCGCAAGATCTTCAAACTCATTCCCTGTGAATTTTGGGAGTTTCTGTCTTTCCACATTCAGAATCGTCAGGGGAGTCACCATTTTTCTCGCCTGATTGTGTCCTTGTGTGTTGGACTTGGGTGGATCGTCTTGACCTCGACGTTCCAGATTTTGCCTTGCACTCACAACCATGCATGAGTCCTCTACATGTCCTCCTTCAGTGTCCCTTGGACTCCAGATATCTTCAGACTCATTCCTATACTTCTTTCCTCCTAGGGTCTTCGGTTTGGTTCCTCCAATTCTTGTTTCCTCTCCTGAGATGGATAGTTCTCGGATGTAGCATATGTTATTCTCAAATGCTTCTGTTAGTTCATGTCTAGGGTCTCTTTCTTCTTCTTCGTTGTTTGATGCTATCCATATGGATGACTGTCCTGCTTGATTGGCAAGGTCTTGGTATGTTTTGTTAGGGAGTGGTAAGTGGTTGACAATTTCTTCCCACTCTCTCTCCCTTCAAGAGTTCTTAGGTGAAGGTTTTCTTTCCCCAACTACGGCTTTGGTTGATGCTTCAACTTTTACTTCATTCTCGAGTAGGGCTTCAACTCGGGAATCATCTGATTGGATTTCCTCGAATGTTTCTTGTAATCTTCTTCTTCGTTCTCTTTGTTCGACAATCCATAAAGACCTCTTGATTGCTTGGTCTTGACCACCTTGTGGCCTCTTCCTGCCTTTATTGGGATCTAAGGGCATGAATTGCTGAAATCTGACCCAATTTCTTTAAGGCAACAATGCCAATTGTTTACTGTTATATTTGATAAATTAAATACATGAATAATAATAAAGATGACAATGCATACCAGATACACGAGTAAAATATATATTTATTCGCACATAAAATTATTACAGAATAAGATCCGAGATGATCAGCCAAGGATCGGAGTTGATCTGACTAAAATCATACTACTTTCGTTGATGGTACACAATATATGAACCCGACAAGTGCCAAGAGGAAGACAACTTCAACCAACCGACGCTTATAACTACTTGAGAAGAACAAACAAATTAATACATAGTTGGACAACCAATCTTATCGAAACATAATAATCAACATTGTACACTTACTACAACCTTTTGATAACCAAATCGAAGTCGCCCTTGATATAGTCAAAAGGAAACTTAATCTGTTCCTCAAAGTGAAGTCAGCTTTATTAATGGAGGCATCTCTCACAAAAAGAAATGGAAGCCTTCTTAGTTCTTATTGCTAGTTGCTAAATTATAATTTAATATATGTAATCTGTCTCTGAGATCCCAAATGGTTTGGAATTTTTTATTTTCTTTCCCTGCTGAAATTTGTTTGGCAGTTTCAAAGTAGCCATTATTAATCCTTATCCTGGCTGTATTAGTTGTCTCTTGTTCTTGTATATGCCTTAATCCCTGGTAGAAGTAATCAGTGCCTGATAACAATCAAAATGTAGAGAACAGCGTATAAGTGCTTTGCACACAAATCAATCTTAATATTTATTTATGTGCTAAACTTTACATAGATTATGTTTACTGCTCAGGTCAGGATTACACTAATCATACTTTCTATCATCTAAAAAGTTTGAATGTTGAATGGTTTGGTTGAAGGTATCATTTTGTTTTACGTATGCTTAAACAAACACTCTGTTGTGTTATTGGCAAATATAAACTTCAACTTTGATATAAAGTTATGGCTATATTACATGCCTTTGATTCACATCTCAACTACATTGCTTTAGTGTGACAAGACAATTAATCACGTTGTGTAAATTTTTCCTAATTTTTTGTCAAATTGAAAATTATGAAACAAAGAAACAGTATCTGCTTAGCATTTGTTCAAGGCCAGATGCACAGCCTACAAGTCAACTCCCCACAGAATAATTGTGTGTGGAAAAATTGAAGTTTTATGCTTGCCCTAAATCATGTACCTGTTCAGATAATGAACTGGTAAAAAACTTCATTAACTAAAGGAAAGATTACATTTATAGAAGTTACAAATGACTGTAGATATTAATTATGATACCTACTTCTATCTACCTAACAAATTACTATAGACACATTAAATACAATATTGACCATTAACAATATAAGGAATTATTATTCTAACACCCTCCCTTAATGGTCAGTCTATCAAAAACACCAAGTTGCCCCATGAATTTTACAAATTTATCCGGACTTAGAGACTTGGTGAGAATATCTGTAGTCTGATCCGTTGTTGGAACATACTGCAATTGAACTGATCCGTCTTCTACCAGCTTGCGGATGTAGTGACAATGAAGTTCGACATGCTTGGTACGTTCATGGAAGATTGGATTTTTGGCCAGTTTGAGCACCCCTTGATTATTAGTATACAAGGGAGAAGGACCTGTTTGTGGCATCTGCATGTCAGAGAGCATCCTTTGGAGCCAAATTGCCTCACATGCGGCCTTGACTGTGTTGCCATTTGCATGAAGATTGTATTAATGATTTGTTATGTTGTCATTGATGTCAATTAAGCGGTAATGATATTGTTATAATGTTGTTTTGTAACCGGTAGGAAGAGCTAGTGAAGGGAATTGTAACCGGTAGGTAAGTTTGTGGAGTGAACCGGTATTGCTAAGTATTGGAGAGTTGAACCGGTAAACCCTACTTGTTGTTTTGATAAACCCTAACCGATTAAGTTTGGTGAATTGGTTATATTGGTTTATGATCTAATGATGAGTGGTAATGATTATGACACGTATGCATATTGTATGAGTAGAGTTTCAAAAAGTTTTTGGCGCGTTGAGTTAATGTTTTTATCTTGGGAATGAGCAAGTATATTGTATGTAATGCAAAGCGCGTGATGAGTTACTGAGCTTGATGAAGCGGTGATCAAAGAGCGGTCGAGGCTTTCTTGAATGATGTGCAGAGATTGTTATATAATCCAACGGTCATACCTGAACCGACTTGTTTGTAATCTCTATGTGAGAATTAGGTTTTTGTTGTGTTACCGACCTAATTGATTTGTTTATAAGGTCGATGAGTTGTTTTGTTTAGTGAGTTGGCAAAGTTGTAATTGAGTGTGTGGTTGCTGAACCGGATGATGTATTTGTAGTTTGTGTAAAAGCAGATAAGAGTATGAAAAGGATTTGAACAAGCAAGTGTAGTGCTATTCTAACAGATCAACAAACTCCTGTTGTTTTCTAACAATTACAGCAGTAAAATCCCCTAACTTGGTAAGCTCTAACAAGCTTCACTATTCAAATCCTCTAACCAAGTGATCCATTAGCTTGGATTTTAAATCCTTTACCAAGGTTACTCCTCACAGGGTATTGCTTCTACCAAGGCATTATAGTCAATCCCTTAACCGGGTGGTCCCTAACAGGATCTGTTCTTAACAAGACTTTTTGTAAAAGCTTTAATAGGCTTGGCTCCTAACAGGGTGAACTTCAGAAGAGTTCAGATAGTTATCTTGCGAGTCTCATCTCACAGTGGTTTTTCCCATTTGGGTTTCCACGTCAAAAATATTGTGTCAAGTGGTGAATGTTTGTGTGGTTATGTTTCTATGGTTGAATTGCTTAACTACTTAATCCACTTTGATAAGTTATGTTAACCGGTAACAATCTGAAATAAGGTTTTACTTATGTCAAGTAAAAGTATTTGGATGTTTGTGAGTTTTAAGTTGTTTACTGTTAATCTGTGGTAACAGTCAACCGGTTTAACTTGACAGTTTATTCTGACAATGATATTGCATTTATAGTTCAGTGGTTTAACTTGTCAGTTCAAAGTTTACTTTGAGAGGTTGTTTCTGAGTAAGGTGAAAGTTTTATATCAGTTTTTCTATCTACTGATTCACCCCCCCCTCTCAGTAGTTGATCGGATCCTTATTCTTTCATCATACCATCAATTGGTATCAAAGCACTTCTCAGGTCCTCTAAGGTCTAAGCCTAACAACTTGAGGTAAAGATCTTGTTGAACATGATGAAGAAGGAAGGTCCGAAGTTTAACAGAGAGAACTACAGAATATGAAGTGATAAAATGAAAATTTATATCAAGAGTCTTGGAAATCAATACTGGGAACATGTTAATACTCAATATGTTGCACCTAGTGGGATTATGATTGATGATCAGAAGAAAGAGCAACAAGAAAACAACCAAGCACTGGAGGCTATTATCAGTTCTTTGTCTGATGTAGAATATGTTGATGTCCATGGTCTGGAGACTACACATGAGGTATGAAAGAAACTTGAAGAGATTTATAGCGGTGATGAACATGTGAAGATTGCCAAGGAAGAGAGTCTAAGAGGAAAGTATCATTGATGAGGAGTCTGAAGGTGATGCTAATGAAGACATTGTCTTTGTAGCCATTAAAGAGGAGACATCTGATCATAAAGCTTTACTTTCTCGCATGGATAATTTTGATGATTGGATTATTGATAGTGGTTGTTCACATCACATGACTGGTGACCGGAACAAATTTATTTCTTTGAAGGAATTTGATGGCTGAGTTGTAAGATTTGGTAATGACTCACCCTGCATGGTTAAAGGTAAGGGAACTATTTCTCTTAATGGGAAGAGCAGTGCAGATGATGTCTACTGGGTTGAAGGTCTAAAGCACAATCTGTTGAGTGTTGCTCAACTCAATGACATAGGATACCCATTGGAGTTTAAGAACAGTATGTGCAAAATCTATAGGAGCAAAGGTGAACTGATTGCAATCGGCAAGCAGACTAAAGGTAACATGTTTCACTTGAATCCTAAAGTCAGCAACTATTTAATTGCTAAAATGGATGATTGTTGGCTTTGGCATAGGAGATTTTGTCATTTAAATTTTGATAACATTATTAAAGTGAGTAAGTCCAAGACAGTGAGAGGTTTGCCTCAGTTGGACAAACTGGTTAATGCTCCATGTAAGGAATGTCAGTTGGGAAAGATGACATCCTCAACTTTTAAGAGCAAGTCTTTTTCAGCAGAACATCTGTTAGATTTGGTTCATACAGACCTCTGTGGACCAATAAGGACTAAAAGTATTCAAGGTGATAGATATTTCATGATCTTCACTGATGATTGCTCAAGGATGATGTGGGTCACATTCTTGAAAGATAAAACGGAAGCATTTAGTAAATTCAAGGCATTCAGGGCCTTAGCTGAAAAGGAGAGTGGTAAGAAGATAAAGTGTCTGAGGACTGATCAAGGCGGTGAATTTACTTTTGAGGAACTCACTAGATATTGTGAAGAGAATGGTATCAAACGACAACTCTCTGCACCGAGGACACCACAACAGAATGGTATTGTAGAGAGGAACAATCGGTCAATTGTTGAAGCTGCTAGGACGATGTTGATGCAAGGAGGTGTAGAAAAAATCTTCTAGAGAGAAGCTGTTAGCACAACTGTCTACACAATGAACCGGATTTTGGTAAAAAGAGGCAAGGATAACTCCTTATGAATACTGGTATGGTAGATCACCTAATGTTGGTTATTTCAAGATATTTGATAGCAAATGTTTTATTAAGAGAGGTGACTATGTTAGTAAGTTTGAGGCTAAAAGTGATGAAAGAATATTTCTTGGTTATTCCACCAAGAGTAAAGCCTACAAATGTTACAACAACCGGACACAGAGAATCATTGAGAGTGCTGATGCTAGAGTGGATGAGAATCCTGAAGTCTTAGGAGAAACCAGGGTGGAGAAAAAGGATGAAGATCCTTGCATTTTGTTTTTGGAACCAGAACTTGTGAAACCTGAAACCGGTAAAGCAAATGCTGATGTACCAGTTCAACCAGAACAGGTAGACTCAGAAGAAGATGATGATAATAAAGAAGATGAACTTGAAGATAATGATCATGTTATTCCGAGGTATGTGAGACTCAATCACAATCCTGACCAGAATATTGGAGATAAGGATGTTAAAGTACTAACCAGAAGAAGAATTAGAGAGAATTCTTGCATGATCTCCACTATTGAGCCTAGAATTGCTAAGGAAGCATTTGGAGATGATCATTGGGTCAAAGCTATGGAGGAGGAGCTTGATCAAATTGAGAAGAATAATACATGGACCCTAGTACCCCGACCGGTGAATAAAAATGTGATAGGTAGTGTTGTGACCATTTCACACATCGCCCCATTAAAATGGAGACCCCCTCTTTCTGCTCGTTTTGCTCGCCTTTCTTTCCGCTTTTTAGGGTTTTGGTTTAGTATGCCAGTTGTCTGGACTAGGGTCAAGCCTTAGGGTTTCTGTTACTGTGTTTTCAGGCCAGAGTCCAGTCCAATTTTGAATTTGAGAGCTTCCTCCCGAGGGATGCAATTTTGGAAATAAAGCGAATTCGCCAAAAGCTAAGTGAGTTGGTCTAGTTTCAGTCGGAATTTTGATGCAAAGTCCAAATTTGTCTAAGTGTTAATGATGAGATTTTGATTTTTGTCCGATTGAGTGATTTTGACCAAATTTTGGAATTTTGATGATTGATTCTGGGCATTGGAAATGACTTGTTTTTGCTTTGTGAAGTGTTTGAACTCATAAAATCATGATATTTTGGCCTGTAGAAGCAAGATCGCTCCTGTCCCTCCCTGAAGGACCGGAGCTTGTTTCTCAAAATTTTACTGTCCTTGCAGGATCAAGACAATTTTCGGATTGGAAGTGATAAAGGGAGGCATGTTCTTTCCGTTGAATATAATTTGAAGAAATTCGCAAACATGGAAATGTGCCAGGAGCAAAAATCGCTCCTGTCCCTCAGTGAAGGACCGGAGCTTAAAATCCAACATTACCTTGTCCTTGCAAGATTTGAGCGATTTGACGATTTGAGGAGAACCAAGGAAGTGCATTTTATCAGTTGAATATAATTTGAAAGCACAAACATGAGGAAAATTAGACCTAGAAGCTAATTCGCTCCTGTCCCTCAACCAGGGACCATGGCGAACTTGATGTTAGCTCCTGTCCCTCTCCCAGGGACCAGAGCGATTTTCCTCATAGGGCAAAATTCGAGCGAAGATTAAGTAAGTTTTGAGTTTGAAGCAAGCAAGGAAGGTGTAACGAACCTGTTGAAGACAAATTGAAGATTGCAAGACACCAAAAGGAGGCTCATATTTGCCTAGGCACTCCTGTCCCTCAGCCAGGGACCAGAGCGATTTCTTCCTTAGATCAATTTCTTGCCAAGTTAGAACGAACTCCAGGCCAAAGATGAATGAAAGGGGGCACAACGAGTCCATTGAAGATAATTTTGGAAGTTAGCAAAGTGTGATTGAGCTTGAAAATGAAAATTCGCTCCTGTCCCTCAGCCAGGGACCAGGGCAAAATGTTAGTTATCTTGCCTTCCACCCAAATTCAAGTCACTCCAAGTCTAGGTGTAAGGTGGCAATGACGTTTTGAGGTGTCTCGACGAAGAAGGGAGTTGCAAGGACCGCCAAAGATGAAGGAATTGCACTATATGCTCAAGTTCGCTCCTGTCCCTCAGTCAGGGACCAGAGCGAAATTTCTAAACATGCTTAAGTTTTGGATGTTGATCACGTTTCAAGCGTTCAAGAAGAATCAAAGGACACCGTTTTACATTGTGAAGGCGATTGCAAGTTGATCAAAACAAAGATGAGCCCAGGATACCAAGAATCGCTCCTGTCCTTCAGGCAAGGACTAGGGCGATATTCACAAAATCACTCATTTTCTTCCAAAGACCACATCAAAACAAAGTTGCATAAGGTTAAAAACGTCATTTGGAAGGCAATAAACAAGAAGTGAACGATAAAAGATGACAAATTTGGGCAAGAACACAAAATTCGCTCCTGTCCCTCTCCCAGGGACCAGAGCGATATGGTTTGTACCCTTACCTCTCCAAGTTTTGGCGCTAACACATTTTTTGAAATTTTATTAAATGCTAAAAAATCTATAAATTTGAATATTCAATTAAATAGCATTTAAAAAAATTGCGCATGGACATTTAATTAATTATTTGTTGCCTTAAATAATCGAATTAATTAAAAACAAAGGCATTAATTAATTAATTATTAGTTTAAATAATAATTAAATTGGAGCGCTTGGATTTAAATTCTCAATTATTTACAAAGTCGGCCTTAATTTTTAAATTAAAATTTGTTTTTTTTTAAATCACCTTATTTTGCAAAGTCAGCCTAGAGGTAATGGAGGGGTGAGCGCCTATAAAGGAAGGGTAAATCATTTCATTTCAAATCATCATTCAAACAATCTTTGCATGCGAAATATCAAGAGGACAAGGAGGTGCGAAATTATCATTAAAGGAGAAGTGCGAATTGTGTTCAAGGTGCGAGTTTCATCAAAAGGAGGTGCGAGGCATCATCAAAGGGGAGTGCGAGTTTAGTTGGAGTTGAGCGAACTTGCCAAGATCACGTCAAAGACCCCCCAAAGATGGCGAAGTGCTAAGGAGAACGTTCGTTTGAGGGAATCACGTTGGGAGCTTCAAATTTTGATTTTTGCCTAGGCGAATTTCCTTGTTTTGCATTTTAGAGTTAGCTCTCAAGTAAGGTATGGCGATGTGATCCCTTGTCTTATTTTGAATTTTGATCGTCATAGCCTTAAGTTTTGAATTTTGAAATTTTGAATTTCAATAGCTCATTCGTTTTTTAGGAAATGATAACTCAAGGACTTATCATGAAGTTTCCTAAAAAAATTAATCTCTAATCTAGTTATACATTGCAAAATTTAGTTTCTTATTATGAAATGTGGTGTAGGTGTTATAATGGCGACCCCGAAGGCGGGATCATCCACCAGTCGTCCAGCTCTCATGAAGGAAGATCAAAAGAACAAGGAACTAGAGACCAAGATCGTGTCTAAGTGGAGCAACATTGGAGATACCAACTTGGGCAACTTCAGCACGAAGAAGTTTCGAGAGGTCCCTTACATTGGCAAGCCATCACCTGTCGCCAGGAGGATAATTGAAAGTGGCATCATTAAGGCAGCCGGCTTCCCTCCAGCAGTACAGTGCCATGAGTTGATGATCGAATGTGCTCGTCATTATGATCCACAGTCCAGAACGATCGTATCCAATGAGGGAAACACTTTAGCTTATCTTTCAGAGGAAGCTATAAGTGAGGCTTTCCATCTTCCAGAGCACAGAGATATGAGTTACAAAAGCATAGAAGGAGCCAGGTCTATGTACGAAGATGACCCAGATGCTTGCCTAAGCATCATCAACAAGAATTGGCTACTTAAGAGTCGTCCTCGCCTGAGCAAGATACCAAACACACCACATAGGATCGATTTCCAGGAGGAGTACAGAGATTTGATTACAATGCTCAACCGAGTCACAGGGGCTCCTCAAGCCTTCTATTTTGAGAAGTGGATGTTCTACTTCATCCAGGTGATAGTTCAGGGTAAAGGAACAATTCATTGGGCTAGGATGATTAGCCATTACTTGGATGTACAGTTAAGGAGATTGAAGGCTACCAAATCCTTCCACATGAGTTCATACGTCATATATGCCTTGATCAGGAGCTTTGAGTACGCAGGACTACCTCACAGAGGAGTGATTGGAAGAGGACCCGGCGAGGTCAGAGTTTGTGATTCCTATGTTCACTTGCATCATCAGCCAGGAAGCAACTACAAGTTAGTTAATGATACCTTCACGATGAACATCACAAGGACATTGCAAGGTGGGATTCACAATAGATTATCTCAGGATGCACAAGAACTAGTAAAGAGGTACGGTGCTTGGTTTATCCAATTTCCGAAATTTACTTATATCAGAGTCCATGGATGTCCTTCACCTCCATACATGTTGCCGAGATATCCGACAGATAGAATAGTGTTACTTGAGGTAACAAGACAGTTGGCAGCTTATGCGAAGGCATTCAGACCAGACATGGAAATGGAGTTCCTGTACCCATCATCTTAGGCAATTCAGTTGAGGTATGTCCTAATGCTTTAGCCATGGATGACGCAGAGAAGGAGTTAGCTTTGTATTCTTTTTCATTCTTTGCTTTGAGAGAAAGCTTTGATCCACATGGATATATAGAGGAGACAGTCGGTAGGAAATTCAAGCATGAGTTTCAGATAGAAGATTTTATGATGAATCTCTTAGACGATCTTGAAGTGAAAAGAAAGATGCATTCTAGATTGCCTTTGGATTTCATCAGGAAATGCAAGATTTACAGAGTGGCCGACCAAGCTTAGGACGGTGGCAAACATCTCCAATCATCCTATGATCGAGATAGCAAAACGGTGAGGTTAGATTGGAGTGAGCCCGAGGTTGTGGATCTAGATGCTTTGATGGTCCCAGTCTTGTCTTGTACTCGCAGATGGGTTGATGTGCAGCATCAGAAGTTGAGAGAGCAAGGCATAGCTATGACTTTCACCTTGGAGGAAAGACCAGCTAAGGGTGGAGCCAGTGTAAGCGAGGGCAATCCTAATCCCAGAAATACAAATGAGGGCAACCTTCGAAGTGCAAGTGAAGGCAATCTCCATCCAAGAGGCTCAAAGAGGAAAGAAAGACCTGAGAAGAGAGAATCTTCCAAGAAGAAGCAAGAGGCCAACCGAGATCGTTCATCCGGCACATCTTCTCGACAAGAGAAGAGGACACTTGAAGTGGAGGAGTCTATGGAGTCAATGGTACAGAATGATAAAGAAGGACAGGCACCAGGTGGATCTCTTCAAGACAATGACTTGCATGAAGATAGGGAAGATAATGAAGTAACATCTCCTCCCAGAGAGGAATAATTGCTCAAAGAAATACAGGTTAAAGAGACAAGATCCGCCATCCCAGATTGGTTGAAGGAAAGGTTAACGAAGGTAATTGTGATCGAGGACGAAGACAATGTAATTGATTTGGAGAGCCTTGTCGGACATTCCCAGGAAGTGACAGAGAAGAGGAAGGCTACCAAGATGTCCAAGATGATTAGAGATGAGACTGGATCCAGAAAGTTGCAGATAGCTACACCGGCAGTGGACAAGTATGAAGGTGAGATCCTAGCAGAGGAATATGATATAGAGACATTTGAGCTAGGTCCATCCACAGCCGAACAGACAATGGATGATGCCACCGATTCATTTGAGGCATTGAAAGACAAGCTTGGGGAAGAAATGGAGAAGAATAGGAAGCTTGAGAGAGAAGTTGGTGCATGGAGAACATATTTCAGCCATCTCAATCAATTAGTGAGGCAGAGAGATTCAGGAGTTTGGTCCAGCATATGAGCACTTGGATGGACAAATCTCATACAGTTGCCGTAGATTTTGCAACAAGGATGATGAAGACTATTCATAGGGCTATCCAGGTTCTTGAGACTATCCACAACTTGATGATAATAGTAGCTGCTTTTGCTCATACCAAAGAGGTTATCATTCCTGTCTTGCAAGTAATCAGAGAAACATCGAGGAAGGTCTTAGCGCAGGAAAAGATCATGGATGGAGGACCTCACAGTTTACTTCAGTGGTCAACCTTACTCCAGATGAAGGAAGTTCTCTTCGAGGACATCAGTACTAGATGTAGCCATGTTGAGGAGGTTATCCACCCGATCCAGGATAGAGTATTTGAGGTACTACGTACCATTCTTGGCAGGAGGATCGAGATTGAGACAGATGTGGATTTGCAGGAATTGGAGGATAGAATCAAGGTTATCTTTTGCAAGGATGCAAATGTTATCACAGATGAGCAACGGGACCAGATGTTTGCTACCATGCTGCTAATTGAAAAGACTAAGGAACTTGAACCTGAATGGGACACTGCTCTTCTCCAGGCATTTGATCAGGTCATCCACTTGGAAGAGAGAATGAAGAATCTTCCCGAGATTCCCATTGCTGAGATCGAAGGAATCGTGTCTAGATTCATTGCATATGCTAAAAAGGAGCATTGGAAAGGGAATAAGATTCTGGATGAGAGGTTATTATAGATGACATGGCACCTTAATTGTCATTGGTTTATGTCTCCTAGATTTTCATGCCAAATTTAATAATTGGCTATGCATTTAATGTTGTGCAATAAAAGGGGAACTTTTGTAATAAAACCCTAATTAGGGTTTAGGTGTCATAATCTTGACCGTTGATCTGCTTTTTGATCTGGACCGTTCATTGTAATTGAGGATGCTATTTATACCCTCATTTCTTTCATTTTTGTAACTAGAAAAATTAGAAGATTAGATTATTGATGTATTAGAGAGAGATTAAAGTTTAGAAGCAATTTACTTTTGTAGCTAGATTGAGCTTTGAGAAAGGAATTCAAACAATTGTTGTACATGATGGCTTTGAGATCAATAAAGTATTGAAGTTATGGTATTTTGTTGCAATTCTCTTGGTTATCTTCATGGTTGTTCAATTTTCTTGAATCATTCTCAATCAAAGTAGTGTGTTAATTCGAAGGACAAAGTGTTGGATTTGACCTTTGGTAGGATTCGCTTTCCAAACCACTAGCTTCTTGCTGATTGTAGGAACGCCTTGTGTGGTCGATTGGAGAATACTTGAATTGCTTAAACCTTCAATCGTTGTTGTATCTTGGATATGTACCTTCGTGGTAATGTCCTTGATCTTTGACATATTGAAAAATCATTTGTTACCTTAGAAGATCGCATCAATTTCAATTGAGTTGTTAATTTATGGCAATATTGGAGTTGGTAGAATCTCACCAAGCCTTGTCCACATCAAGTCATTCTTAGGGTTAGACTAGATTAGACCTCTTGCAAACCCTATCCTTTTGATATTTTTTTTGAAAAGCTTGTTTAGTTTAGAAAAATCTTCGGCGACGTAAGGCCCCTTGATGACACAGCAATCACAACGACCACTGGTGCTTATCCACACGTAGAGACCCTACTAACAAGAACATTGGAGTCACCCTAACTGATCCTTCTTGCGATATCTTCAGCAGTTAGAGACTTTATTCAAGAGAGGATAAGATGCTTTTGGGTATTTTATTCTGTGTATGATTGTGTGCAAAATACACGTCAACAGGTAGTAAGTGGGTTTTCAGGAACAAGCTGAATGAAGATGGTGTAGTAGTCCGAAACAAAGCTAGATTGGTTTGCAAAGGTTATGCACAAGAAGGAGAAGATTATGGTGAGACTTTTGCACCAGTTGCTAGACTGGAAGGTGTTAGAAGTTTACTGGCATTTGCAACTCATAAGGGATTCAGGGATTCAAAGTATATCAGATGGATGTGAAGTCTGCATTTTTGAATGGAATATTGGAAGAAGTATACATTGAGCAGCCAGATGGTTATGCTTTAACTGATAAAAAAGACATGGTATGTAAGTTGCACAAGGCACTATATGGATTAAAGCAAGCACCGAGAGCATGGTATGCAAGGCTTCATTCACACTTGATGAAGATAGGTTTTTAGAGAACCAGTGAAGACAACAACATATATCTCAAATCTGAAGGAGATAAGATACTGGTTAGTGAAGTGTTTGTGGATGATATCATATTTGGAGGAATGATGACATGAGCAATGACTTTGCAAATGAAATGAAAAGTGAGTTTGAAATGTCTCTAGTGGGAGAGATAATTTTTTTTATAGGTTTGCAAATACAGCAAATGAAGAGTGGTATTTTCATTACACAATCTACGTATGTGGAAGAGGTATTAAAGACATTTGGTATGAGTGACTGCAAACCAATTGGGACACCAATGGTTATAGGTTGTAAGTTGTCTAAGGAAGATAATGCCACATCTGTTGATGAAAAAGAGTACAGGTCAATGATTGGAAAATTGCACTATGTTGTTCACAGTAGACCAGATATAGCTCATGCAGTTGGTCTAGTTGCTAGATTTCAGAAGAATCCTAAGGAAACACATTTGATAGCAACCAAGAGGATATTCAGATATTTGAAAGGCACTGTTGACTATGGATTATGGTATCCATATGAAGGAAACTTTGACTTGAAGGTGTATAAATATGAAGATTGGGCATGTAATGTTGATGATAGGAAAAGCACAACTGGTGGAGCATTCTTTCTGGGAGGAAGACTTGTTTCATGGAGTAGCAAGAAGCAGAGTTGTATATCACAGTCTACTGCTGAAGCTGAGTATGTTGCTGCTTATATGAATTGTACCCAGGCTATCTGGATGAGGCACATTTTGGAAGGTTTCAAGATGAAGTTTACAGAACCTGTAAAGATTTTATGTGACAATACCAGTGCCATAAATATTTTCAAGAACCCCATTTTGCACACACGAACCAAGCATATTGACTTGAAGTATCATTTCTTGAGGGAAAAAGTTCAGAGTAAAGATGTGATCTTGGAGCATGTTTCTACCAAGGAGCAGCTTGCAGATATCTTTACTAAACCTCTGCCTAAGATTACTTTTGAGTATCTTAGAAGTCAGCTAGGGGTTGTACCCCTTCATGAGGTGAATTGAGCATGATGTAGATTACATCAGTCTCGGAGCTACTTTCAGAATTTTACAACAGGATTGGTGTAGAAGTGGAGTTATTCCACAGGGGGAGCAACAAGTTGCAGGTTGTTGATGTTGATCAGTTTGACATTGCATGTTTTACTTTCAATTTGCATTGTTGTCAAAGGGGGAGAAGAAATATGTGATTTTTGGAGATGAAGAATTGTATGATTGCTCTATTGCCAGCTACCAGCTGAAGACAAGGAGAGTACATGGTAAAATGTAAACCAAGATTCCTATTCACAATCACAACAATTAATGGTATTGATATTTGTATTGCCTTCAATGCCAAAGGGGGAGATTGTTGGCATTTGCATGAAGATTGCATTAATGATTTGTTATGCTGTCATTGATGTCAATTAACCGGTAATGATATTGTTATAATGTTGTTTTGTAACCGGTAGGAAGAGCTAGTGAAGGGAACTGTAACCGGTAGGTAAGTTTGTGGAGTGAACCAGTATTGCTAAGTATTGGAGAGTTGAACTGGTAAACCCTACCTGTTGGGTTGATAAACCCTAACCGATTAAGTTTGGTGAATTGGTTATATTGGTTTATGATCTAATGATGAGCGGTAATGATTATGACATGTATGCATATTGTATGAGGAGAGTTTCAAAGTGTTTTTGGCGCGTTGAGTTAATGTTTTTATCTTGGGAATGAGCAAGTATATTGCATGTAATGCAAAGCGTGTGATGAGTTACTGAGCTCAATGAAGCGGTGATCAAGGAGTGGTCGAGGCTTTCTTGAATGATGTGCAGAGATTGTTATGTAATCCAACGGTCATACATGAACTGACTTGTTTGTAATCTCTATGTGAGAATTAGGTTTTTGTTGTGTTACTGACCTAATTGATTTTTTTATAAGGTCAATGAGTTGTTTTGTTTAGTGAGTTGGCAAAGTTGTAATTGAGTGTGTGGTTGCCAAACCGGATGATGTATCTGCAGTTTGTGTAAAAGAAGATAAGAGCATGAAAAGGATTTGAACAAGCAAGTGTAGTGCTATTCTAATAGATTAGCAAACTCCTATTGTTTTCTAACAATTACAACAGAAAATCCCCAAACCGGGTAAGCTCTAACAAGCTTCACTATTCAAATCCTCTAACCAAGTGATCCATTAGCTTGGATTTTAAATCCTTTACCAAGGTTACTCCTCACAGGGTATTGCTTCTACCAAGGCATTATAGTCAATCCCTTAACTGGGTGGTCCCTAACAGGATCTGTTCCTAACAGGGTGAACTTTAGAAGAGTTCAGATAGTTATCTTGTGAGTCTCATCTCACCGTGGTTTTTCCCATTTGGGTTTCCGCATCAAAAATATTGTGTCAAGTGGTGAATGTTTTTGTGGTTATGTTTATATGGTTGAATTGCTTAACTACTTAATCCACTTTGATAAGTTATGTTAACCGACAACAATTTGAAATAGGGTTTTACTTGTGTCAAGTAAAAGTATTTGGATGTTTGTGAATTTCAAGTTGTTTACTGTTAATCTGTGGTAACAGTCAACCGGTTTAACTTGACAGTTTATTCTAGACAATGATATTGCATTTATAATTTAGTGATTTAACTTGTCAGTTCAAAGTTTACTTTGAGAGGTTGTTTCTGAGTAAGGTGAAAGTTTATATCAGTTTTTCTATCTACTGATTCACCCCCCCTCTTAGTAGTTGACTGGATCCTTATTCTTTCATCATACCATCAGATTGTTCCCCTGTATTCGGTTTTGGTCGAGGAAAGAGCCACGGCCTGTTGCTTCTTGCTGCTCAAAGTGACGACACCAGTACCCAAACTGAATAAGTACCTAGAAGTGGATTTTTTGTCATCCACCGATGCTGCCCAATCTGAGTCAGTATAACCAATCAGCTTTGGATCGTTGCACCTAGTATACAAAATGCCATAGTCTGAAGTGCCTTTCACATATCGTAACACTCGCTTCGCTGCAATCCAATGATTAGCTTTTGGAGCTGTCATGAAGCGAGAGATGTAGCTAACAGCGAAACCGATGTCAGGTCTATTGGCAGTGAGATAGATGAGGCTGCCTACTAGCTGTCTGAATTTTGTTTCATCTATTGCAGATGAATCAGACTTGGCTGATAACTTCAGCCCTTTCTCCATAGGTGTGGAAGCAGGTTTACAATCCTGCATTCGAAACTTATCCAACAAACTGCGGGCATACTTGGACTGTGAAATAAAGATATTGTCATTAGTTTGCCACACTTCGACACTTGAGCAATAATGGAGAAGTCCCAAATCTGTCATGTCAAAAGCTTGGCACAAGTCCTATTTGATTGCGGCAATCAAATGTGTTGAATTTCCAGTAATGATCAAGTCATCTACGTAGACAACAAGAAAAAGGATACCATCACCGAAAAGTTTGACGTATAGATTAGTGTCAGAGGGACTGCGTTGAAAACCATGTTCAACCAAATATTGATCAATCTTGAAGTACCAAGCCCGAGGGGCTTGCTTCAGGCCATAGAGGGCTTTTACCAATCCGCAAACCTGATGTTCCTTACTAGGAACCTTGAAGCCGGGAGGTTGAGTCATATAAAGTTCTTTGTGCAACTCACCATTGAGGAATGCACTCTTAACATCCATTTGGTGAAGTTTCCATCCAAACTGAGCTGCAATGGCGAGAAGAAGATGAATGGTACTCATCTTGGCAAT
Source organism: Cryptomeria japonica (assembly GCF_030272615.1). Lineage (NCBI taxonomy): Eukaryota > Viridiplantae > Streptophyta > Pinopsida > Cupressales > Cupressaceae > Cryptomeria > Cryptomeria japonica. The sequence continues at coordinate 239,455,948 of NC_081407.1, read as the reverse complement.
AAGAGAAAAAGTCTCCTCGTAGTCAATGCCCTCCCGCTGTGTGAAGCCCCGAGCAACCAATCTGGCCTTGTACTTATTTAAAGTACCATCTGCATGATACTTGACTTTGTAAACCCATTTACAGCTGATAGGTTTCTTCCCAGGAGGCAAATCAGAAAGAACCCAAGTGTTATTTTTCAGAAGACTATGGTATTCGGTCTCCATAGCCTTTTCCCACTCAGGAATGCCTTTAGCCTCAAAATATGTCTGGGGCTCATGGATGCTGTGAATGTTGGCCATAAGTGCAAAGTTGACTGTATTCTGTTGCTTTCTCTTTCTGCGAGCGGATTTGCCCTCAATAAGCTCATCATCATGAAGATCTCCGATAGTCTTGGCCCACCACTTAGGCGTGAGGGTAGAAGTACCAACATCTGGCATTGGAGGAAAAACATCTCGTGGAGTTTTTGGAACAAAGTCATCTGGATGCAAATCCTGTGGAAAATTAGGTGGTGTTGGATCAGTAGATTCCTCATCTTGAGAGTCAGATTGCTCTGAAGCTCTCCAATCATGGGAATTAAGAGGAAGACGAACACCAACATCAGGATTCTTCATAGATTGAGTCGCAAGACTAGAAGTAGTAGAAGGCATAAATGGACCAGTAGTCTCATCAACCACAACATCACGATTGAAAATGAGACGTTTTGTTTCTACATCAATCAACCTGTAGGCCTCGTGGTTGTCACTGTAACCAGTAACATAAGTGTTTGGCTCTTGGAATCCAGCTTAGCATGTTTGGCGTTTGGAATCCATACATGAGTGGTAGAACCGAAGACTTTCAAATGGCCCACTTTAGGCTTGCGTCCTGACCAGGCTTCTTCAGGAGTCATCTTCTTAACGACATGTGTAGGTGACCGATTAAGAAGGTAGACTGCAGTGTAAACTACTTCAGCCCAATATTTTTTAGGAACATTTCGATGCTCTATCATAGAACGAGCCATTTTAGTAATGGTGCGATTCCTACATTCAACAACACCATTCTGCTGAGGGGTGTATGGTGTGGTGAGTTGGTGCATAAGGCCATGTGTAGCACAAAATCAAGAGAAGTCATTGGAACAAAAACTCCCCCCCATTATCTAACCTTTGAGTGGCAATCTGAGAACCGAATTCTTTCTCAACTAAGGCCTTAAACTGCTGAAATGTACTAAACACATCTGATTTATTTTTCAGAAAATACACCCACATTTAACGACTGAAATCATCAACAAATAACAAGAAGTACCTGCAACCAGTAATAGATGGAGTGTTCATTGGCCCACATACATCAGCGTGAACCAATTGAAGGACCTTGGAGGCTTGCCAAGAATCACCATCCGAGAATGGTGTTTGATGCTACTTCCCAGCTTGATAGGTTGCACAAACTCCATGATTTTGAGGTTGGATCTCAAGTAGACCAGCAACCAAAACCTCCCGATATAACTGAGAGAGATAGTGCACGTTTAAGTGCCCATAGTGCTGATGCCAAAGTGTTCTGATGGATGTACTCCGAGCAACCAAAGTGTGCTCCTGAGAATCACCACAATCAACAAGTCTATACAAACCATGATCTTCAAGTCCCATAGTGATTGTAGTATGAGTCTCCCTATCAACAATGCTCCAGATGGACGAATTGAAGATAACATCTAATTGAGGAGAATGCCTCATGATTTGACGGAGAGGAGATTATGTTCCATGCCTGGAACATAGTAGACATCAAGAAAAATTAAATTTCTACCTCCTGAGTGAATCTGGATAGTGCCCTTACCAACAACTGTGTACTATTCTCCTCCTCCGAAGATTACTGAATCCGAAAATGGTTCAAATTTCGAGAACCAATCCCGACGATGAGTAAAATGCCGTGAAGCTCCTAAATCAATATACTAGGCAGAAGAGTGTACTGGATCTGTTGTTCTCTTGGCCATAAAAGCATAGAAAGTAGATTCTTTCTGCTCAGAGTGTTCGGCGACATTTGCTTTCTGTTGAGACCCTCCCTGCTTCTTTTGTGCAAAAGCCAATCGAATTCGACACTCGGCCTTCATGTGACCAAACTTGTGACAATAATTGCACTGAACGTTCTTCTTCTTGCTGTCTTGAGAAGAACCAAAGCCTTTCGACTAAGAAGATTGAGCCTTCCCTTTGTTCTTAGTAGAAGATTTGGCAGAGAACGCTTGCTCGGTGGAGGGAGAACTGGTACTGCTTCCAAACTGCTGTCGTCACCGATCTTGCTGTAAAAGCTTGTTACAAAGATCGGAAAACTTCAAATCACCGTCAGTGGAAGTGATATTGAGTGTTTCGATGAAATGCTCATACGAGCGTGGGAGACTCTTCAGAGTAATGACCACCATATCTTCTTCCTCCATTTTTCGACCAATAGCTTCCAACTGGTTGCGAATATCCTTGATCTTTGTCAAATGCTCATGAAGAGATGTTTTCTCATCCATCATGATCGTGAAGAGCATATTCTCAAGAAAGAACGCTCTACTCTTGTGAGAGGTTTCATGAAGACTCTTCAAATGATCCCATATTTCCTTCACAGTTTTGCCGGACAGTACCTGAGTTAGCTGCTCATCGGCAACAGAGAGTCTGATGAGCATGATGACTTCCCGGTTGCGCTCATCCCATTTGTCCTGATCTTTTCCAGAGTGTCTGGACATTGAGACGTGCCTAGAACAACTGCATCAAGACATTGCTACTCAAAAATGGTCAACATACGCTGCTTCCAGGTGTTGTAGTTGCGGCCATTGAACTTCTGGTTGCTTTCGAGCATAACTTTCGTCAGCGATGCCATCACGTAGCCCAAGGTCGAATTGGTGAAGGCACGAATGCACGAAAACTAGAGGGTTTTTAGAAACAAATTTTGCAAGTTGCATTCAAAGGCGGAACCTAAAACCTTGACATGGTTTTCGAGGCAAAAATTTTCAGAAGACCCCCAAAAAATCGACAACAACCTAGTTGAGGTTTCAAAAAACCCACCAAGAATCTGCAATTAGAATAAAATTCCGTCTTGAAACAGAGGGTCAAAACCCTAGGCGAATGTGTAGAAACCCTAGGCAAATTTTTTTTCAGACCCAGATGAGCTCTCGAAAAACCCACAAGGAATTTGTGGTTTAAAATTTAATCTGACTGAAAAAATTGAGGGTTTTGATAAAACCCTAGTTGGCTAAATCCTAGCTGCCAAAAAATCTGCAGACTTAGAAAATAAAACTAGTAGGCACCGAAAAAAGATTGAGGGTTTTTTGAAAACCTTAGGTCGCCAAAACAAATGCAGTCACAGGTCGTGCGGGCAGAATAAACCACAAAAAAAATCGCAGTGCCACAAAAAATCGCGATTTCCAGAAAAAACAGGTCGCAAAAACGTGGTTTTGTAGGAAAAAAAATCGCGGGCATGAGTTGCGGGCTACAGGTCATGCGAAAAATGCTGAAGTTGCACATCGTCGCGGGTCTTAAAAACGCCGAAAAAAAATCGCGTGGATTTTGCAGACAGGGAGCAAAAATTGCGAGTTTTTAGAGCACGAAAATCGCAGAAAAAACACAGATAAAGTCGGGTTATAAAGTGCAGAAGACGGGCGCGAAAAAAACACGCGGCACACAAATGCGAAAATCGCGTAAAAACCCTAGCCGTGCCCTAGCTCTGATACCATGTTCAGATAATGAACTGGTAAAAAACTTCATTAACTGAAGGAAAGATTACATTTATAGAAGTTACAAATGATTGTAGATATTAATTATGATACCTACTTCTATCTACCTAACAAATTACTGTAGACACATTAAATACAATATTGACCATTAACAATAATATAAGGAATTTTTATTCTAATAGTACCTTGAAAATTTCACAAAGATTTTCCTTTTGAGATAGATCTCAAATATCCACTTCTAGTTACGCTTCTTTTCTTAGCTGCTATTTTTAGACCTGCTTCTGTTAGGATTATCTATTAGAATCTCTCCTTATTTTATGTCAAGCTTCCGATGGTTAATTGTGTGCATGCCGTTGGGCTTGTCTTATGTTTATTTCATGTTTTCTTTACGAAGGATATTCCAGTTTACAAAGAGTTTTTCTTTTGGATAAGGGATAAGGGTCCCTTTCCCACCACATTAAACAGTTTAGAAAGAATTATAAATGATAAATGCAAGATAATTGAATGCTGTTCTTAACTGTGGGTTTTGCAACATTGTAATAATTTTTGTGCTTTGCATTATTTATCAAAGTCGTTTGGGTCAGCTTAATTTACTTTTCTGTTGTTCCTCATGTTATGCTCTTTCTGGCGTCATGCAGAGTCTCTTGCAGAAGCAAACCCTAGCAGCACTGTTGAACCACTCCTCCTTCGTGCTGTTCGGGGAGAAACAGTGCAGAGGCCTCCTGTTTGGCTTATGAGACAAGCTGGAAGATATATGAAGGCAGGTTATGTCCATCTGTTTTATTCCCATGTTTCAATATATGTTTTAATTGTTCATTTCCTCACCTGTAGTGGAAATTGCGGAATATGTAGACATAAATAAACAAGGCTTCTTATTCTTGTTTATAGAGTATTATTTGTTATATGGAAATCCAAAGATATTTTATTTGATGTGCATGCATTTGCTCTAAATATTGGTTCTAGACGCATTTTTTCTTTATAAATTTATAATCAACAGCATTCATGTAATGTATGTTCAGGATTGGGAAAAAAAAATAAAAATCAGTATGCTATTGAGCGAAAAATGCCAATAAGAGTTACAGGTTATTTAAAAATTAATAGGTCATGTCATTGACACTAAGTTATTGGTTTTGCTTTGTCTGTAAAGACAAATCATGTACTGTATTTTGATTAGATTCATATGATACACTATCATGTTGCTTTCATACCTTTCCTTGACTTTTTATTTTTATCCATATTATGATAGTACTCATTTAAATTAAGCTTTTGTCATAAAGTCTATTTCAGGAAGTAATGAATTTTTCTGTAAAAACCGAGTACATGGAAGACTGATTAACATACAAAGTGAAGTTCTTTGTTTGCATTCACTGTCATCCATCCATGGCATGCTCTTTCTGCAAGGACAATGCTTCCCTAAATACATTAGGAAGATGTGTCCATCGTGTGTTCCAAGAGACCAAGCCAAAGCCTCAGATTTGTTATGGACTGCCTTTCTTGTACGTACACATGTTGAAGACAACAGCACAAATATATATCAATATATTAGCCATTGGAGGGATTGATGGATATAACTTTTTATTAAATCCATGAAGATTAGTATGGAGGACTAGCATCAACCCTAAGTTCTTGATATTTTTTACATCCCTTTTAAAACTTGGGCTTACCAACTTGGTGTAATGTCCCCTATTAGAATGCTACCTGTTTCCCAATATTACATCATTTAACATCATTATGTCTTAAATTAGGTTATTGAGACTAGAAGTATATATAATGCAGTAGATAACTAATTAAATTTAGGGTTCACCCTCACTTCTTCCCTAACCCTATGGAGGATGGTGTGGTGGAATTACTGTGCTAGGGTGCTTGGAAACAGTCTATGAGCAGGCTCCTTCAAGGTTTCTTAGGAACATATGTTTATGCTCATCTCGGGACTCTCCCTCAAGGCTTCAGAAATATATGTCCTTACCCATCTTGGGATTTACTCATCTAGTGACCGAATTACTCTGCCTTTCTCTACACAAACCCCCTATCCCAGCGTAGGCATTAGCAGAAAAGCAAGGATTAGACCTTTTATTTTATTAGCTTTCCAAGTATTACAAATGCACAAGGAATTAAGTATTAACCTGATATACATTTATTAATATGGTGTCTCAGATTATAGATATTTGTTCACTTTATTTATAAAATTCCACATCGTATAATTTGCAATAGTTATTTGACAATAAGTGAGATACATCATACCAATTGTTGCTGCAGCAGTAATGATCGATCCCCCTCTTGATGCGTGTAGTTTTCCTGGTATTATTCTTCTGATCTGATTCCTTTCCTTTATATCTCTCAATTTGAGGGAGGGGTCACACCTCTTCATCATGTATGCCCTTTGGCAAGAGACACACCCTTTCACCATTAGCACCCTTTGAAAGAGTGCAACTCTTCATTATTTCTGCCCTTTGAAAGGGACACAACTTTTCACAATCAGATCTGCACTTCTGATTCCCCAAATTATCACCCCTCAAATGAGGTTCTCTTCTCCCTTTTATATCTCATGTTTGAGGGAGTCACAACTTTTCATTTCATTTCTTTTGACCATTCATTATCTTAATTAAATTTTGATTATATTTAATTATATTCTTTTATATTTTAATTTAATTTTTAGTATTTTAATTTTATTATTAGTATTTATTATTAAATTCTATTTCAAATTGGGGATATTACAGTCCGCCACACCCAAGATTGCTTGTCCTCAATCAATGATCATGGTGTGTTCAAAATGACTTCCAATATGAAATGGCTTTGGAAACACACATGGAATAAACATGTTGGAAACATATCAGGCATGAACCAAACATGGAGCATACACATGAATATATGCAAACACGGAGCATACACGCAAATACATTGATTCCTTATTATTGACTAGAATGATTCATTGATTCATGTTTACCCTGTAGAATGGCAGGATCAAAGCTCTAATACCAATCGTAATGCCCCCTATTAGAACGCTACTTGTTTCCCAATAGTTACATCATTTAACATCATTTTGTCTTAAATTAGGTTATTGAGATTAGAAGTATATATAATGCAATTAATAAGTAATTAAATCTAGGGTTCGCCCTCACTTCTTCTCGAACCCTATGGAAGATGGTGGAATTAATTGTGCTAGGGCACTTGGAAACAGTCTACGAGTGGGCTCCTGTTGTGACCTTTTTCACACATCGCCCCATTGCAAATGGGGACCCTCTGATTTTCCTGCTTTCTAGGGTTTTGTTAGTGTCCCGTGACCTTTTGCTGCAGTTTCACCAAGCCTTGTCTAGTTCAAAGCATTTCAGGCCCTGACGATTGAAAGTTAGTTTTTGCAAGTTATGTGATTCCGAAGTGTGAACACCACCAAAGTGTTTAGAAAGGCCAAAGGATGAAGATCGCAATCGATTTGGAGGAATTTGGACAACTTTCTATTTTTAGAAAGTTTGCTTTTTCCTATTTTTTAGGAAGTTTTGTTTTTGGCATTTTCAGCCCGATCCCCGGTATGGCTATTTTTAGAAAGTTTTTCCTATTTTTTAGGGATGTCTGCTTTTTGCTTTTTCGGGATGCAAACCTAGGGTTTACACTTGCACCACTGACTAGCTTCGACCGGAACTCAAAAACTCCAAGTTTTGACCTAAAAAAGCTAAATCCCTAGATTTTAGGCTTTTTGCTTTTTCGGGATGCAAACCTAGGGTTTACACTTGCACCACTGACTAGCTTCGACCGGAACTCGAAAATTCCAAGTTTGACCTAAAAAAGCTAAATCCCTAGATTTTAGGCTTTTTGCTGCTTCAGACGATCCACCTAAGCATGGATTTCAAATTTCAAGTTAATCCAGTTAAATTTGATTAAGCTGTGAAATTTTGAAAATTTTCTAAAAAATCTTCTAAGTCTGGCTAACGAAGGGTTTTTGCAGGTACAAATGAGGCTATCCAGAAGTCCGCCATGTGTTGAAGAGGCCATGATGGCCAACGCTCTAAAGTCCGCCCATGAGGGGATGTGTCAAAGTCCACCATGTATGCATTTGGAGGTTATGTGGGAGCACTCTCCAAAGTTCGTCCAAGGTGAGAGAGCCATGTGGGAGCACTCACCAAAGTCTGCCACTGTCTTGGAGGTCATGTAGGAGGCACCACCAAAGTCCGCCCAAGGTAAGAGAGCTATGTGGGAGCACTATCCAAAGTCCGCCATGCATTTGGAGGCCATGTGGGAGCACTCTCCAAAGTCCACCAAGGTTGGGAGGCCATGTGGGAGCACTCTCCAAAGTCTGCCCAAGGTTAGAGAGCCATGAGGAGAGGTGCTAGAAGTCCGCCCAAGGTGGAGGAGCCAAGTCTAAAGTCCGCTAAGGTTAGAGAGCCATGAGGGGAGCCTTGCCTAAAGTCCGCCCTAGGAAGTGTCTCCAAAGTCCGCCCAAGGTAGAAAGCCCTTCAAAGTCCACCCCATGCCTTAGCCAAAATTTCACCATGTAGGAGCCAAGTCTAAAGTCCGCCATATGCCTAAGCCATGAAGAGACACCACCAAAGTCCACCAAGCTTGGGAGGCCATGAAGACCAACACACCAAAGTCCGCCAAAGGTTATGAGGCCATGAAGGAGCAAAGGCTAAAGTCCGCCATGCCTTAGCCAAAATTTCGCCCTGAAGAGAGCCATGAGGAGAGGTCTCCAAAGTCCGCCATACCTTGGAAAGTCAAACAAAATCAATAAGATGCCAGTGATGTCACCAAAATCCACTGGGATTTCAAAATTAAATCCAAAATGAAGAAAATATCTAAAAATCCTCATAATAAATCCAAAATGGAAAGTTTTTTTTGGAAAAAGAGAATATTGAAGGAATATTGGAAAATTATTGAGATATTAATTCAAAATGGAAAGTTTTTTTGGGAATATTGGAGAATTGATGAATATCTTCAAACTTAAATCAAAATGGAAAGTTTTTAAAAAAATTAGAAGTATGAGTTGGATGATTTTAGGGGTTTTACTTGAAGATTTAACCTTGTCTACAAATACTTCATTATCAACTTCATTATTACACCAAGAAGTTCAAAGTTACTAAGGAGAGCTTGGTAAAGTATGTCATTTTGAAGATCATCTGGAGAAAATTCTAGATATAAGTGGGTTAATATTTTTTGGCAGAAGGTTTACAGATTTCTGGAGAAAGGCAACTAGTACAAGGAAGAATCATCCAAACTTTTCTGAATTTTCTGAATATTTTGGAGAAAATTCTAGCCTTACTTCTATCCAAGTCAGAGGTGAAATTAAAATTGTGAATTTTCTGAATATTTTCCAGAATTTAATAAATGATTTTTTCGAAAATTTTGGAGGAAGAAAATCATTTTTTTTTGGCCAAGTATGAAATTTTTTGAAAGTTTTGACACTTGGTGGTAACCACAACCAGCCTTAAGACTGAGGGTTTTAAGGTGAAAATTCGATTTTTATGGCTAAGTATGAGAATAAAAAATGGAAAATTTTCCAACACTTAGCCATTTCGCAGCCCCGTTATTTTCAAAACTTTGCAAATCATTTTCTAACTTTAAAATTTCATTGTTTGCCTGCAGGCCCTAGACATTATGAAATTCCAGGTAGACAGAGATGCTCCTCCAGAGTCGAGGATGACTTCAAAGTGGAAGAACATTAGTGACACCAACTTCGGACACATCAATTTGAGGGAATTTAAGAAGCGAATGTTTGGTCTGGACAACCTTGTGCCTACCACTATTGCACGAAAGATGATGAAGAGTGGTATCGTGCGTGCTGCTGGCTTCCTCCCCACCATGCAGTGCAATGAACTAGTAGTCGAATGTGCCAAACACTACAACCCCATCAGTAAGGACATTGTTGCACCTGATGGAAGAGTGTTGGCGAATGTCAGCGATGAGGCCATCAGAGAGGCCTTCAGGATTCCAGAGTACCACAACATAGTGTATATGACAAAGGACGAAGCTGATAGTCTGTACTAGGAACACCTGGAGGAATATGATGCCATAGTCAACCACTCTTGGCTAGACAAGCCAAGGAAGGGCGCCTCCAAACTCTAGAGAAAGAGCCTAGTGCAAGCATACTTCAAGGAGGACATTGGGGACATGATTGCCCTGCTCAATAGAATAATAGGGAATCCTCAGGGAGCTCCATTCGAACCCTGGATGTATTATTCCATTAATGAAATAATCAATGGAGTAAAAATGATAGACTGGGCCCGGATGATCAGCGACAACCTGGACAGCCAGCTAAGGAACTTGGAGATGAATAGGACTTTCTTCATGAGTTCTTACTTGTTTTATTCTTTGGCCAGGACCTACAGGTACAAAGGTCTCACTTGTAGAGGAGAAGTTGGGAACAAGGAGAACCAATTTCCAGTATATGATTGCTATCCCCAGCTCCACATGGAGGAGAAGTTCCATTTCAAAAGGGTGAATGATACCTTCCTGATGCACATTACCCGGACACTTCAAGGTGGCTTGCACCAGAGGCTCTCTCAAGAGTCTATGGACTTCATCGGTCGGTTCGGGTGTTGGTACATCCAATATCCAAAGTTCACTTACCTCCGAATTCAAGGATTCTCCGGGCCTCCATACAAGCTTTTGGCTTACCCTACCAACTGAGTGGTGTTGCTTGAGGTTGTGAGACAATTGGAGGAGTATATAGTGATTCAAAGGGATAAGCAGAAGAAGGCAGGAACGTCCTCACTCACAATTGGTAATGGGCTGGAAACATGTCCATCATCACAAGCTGTTGCAACCGCAGAGAAGGAGTTGGCCTGGTATCCCTTCTATCAATACAAGGCAAGAAAAGATTTTGATCCATTCCATAGGATAAAGAAGATCAAAGGGACAACGTTTGAGCACAGACTGGATCTAGAAGACTACTGGGCTAATGCAGCCGATAGTTTCGAGATCAGGAAGATATTCTGGTCAAGAATTCCTTTGAATATGGTGAGAGCAACGAAAGTATTCAGAGTTGCCGATCAGGTAGAAGAAAGCCTAGAACTTCAGCAGCCGGGCTTTGAAAAGATGAAGAATGAACCCTTAGTCTTAATAGATTGGACAGAGGGAGAGAAATCAGATCTAGCAGACCTCATGAGGTCGGTGGTTGAGTACTCAAGGTGGTGGGCGTCTGAAAAGACAAAACAGTTGAAGGCCAAAGGTGTGACTTTGACTTATGAATTAATGGGAGTAGATGATACTCTGTCCGTCAATCCTTGTACATCCGCCGGTGATGCTCGAAATCCAAAAAGTGTTGGGTCTCGAAAGAGGAAGGAGTTGGGTGGAAGCTCCACAAAGGTCACAGGGAAAAGGGCTGTAGGTGAGAGAAGAGAATCCAGTGAGAGTCACTCCATCCTAATTGCTGCTTCCATTGCACCTGATCAGAGTGCAATTGGGGAGCAAGAGATGAACATCTGTGTGATTGATGATGAAGTAAGAGTGTTTTCCCAGCCAGTTGAGGAAGTGGTGAAAGAGGTCTTCCAAAGTCCAAATAGAGAGCAAATTGAAGCACCTACAATCTTCTTGGATGGCATACTAGCAAACCCAGGAGAGGCAGATGATGAGTTTGATCGAAACACTGTAGAACAATCAACCATTCCAGATTGGCTGAGGGCAAGGATAAAGGCCAAGATTCCTAAGGAGGCCCACTCAATCGAGGAGGTCACAGTAGTATTCTTGGAGAAGGTGAACGAACCCGCTATAGCTAAACCACCCAAACCCGCCAAGAAGTTTTCCCTGATTCAGAGAGACAGTGCCGGATTTAGGACAGTCCAGATAGCGGTGCCCAAAGAAGGGAAGACTAGGGACAATGTCACCACAGATGATTACAAGGTTACCACCACAGAGATGGGTAAGCCTACCCAAGACCAAGAGATCCAATATTTGGATGACTCCTGCAACGTTCTAAAGACGAGCTTGGCTCATGAAAAGGAAAAGAGGAAGAAAGTGGAAGAAGAGAACCAACAGTGGAAGAAGTATGTTATCCATCTTACCAGCCCACTCAACCGTGAAGTCCCGACTACTCCACCACAGCCTCTTTAGCAGGGATCAATGAAGGACTATGATGATATGAAGGGATCGTACACTCAGGAAAAGGAATGGATTTCAGACGCTTCGGTGAGTGTTGACACCCTGGTAGAAAAATTAGTATTGGCACACGAAGCAACTTCTTTGTTGATTGACCGTATCCAGGACCTGGCCTCCAATTGGGAAGAGGTAGATGAAATTCAGAATGAAATACTCCCTCATTTGAAGGTTATCCAAGGCATGTCAAAGAGAAGTTTAGTGGATGCAGGCATCATACAGACAGGAGACAGGTACGACTTCGGCACATGGTACTATACTCTGGTCACTCGGATTGAGCTTCTGAAGAAATTTGAAACCAAGTGTTTTGAGACAGAAGCAAGTGTTAGAGAGATCCTGGGCAAGGTATTCCGTGTGGCATCAGAAATCTGGAAGAAGGAAAGCCTAAGGGAGAAGCATTTACAAGCAGGGAACCTAAGAGCCAGGATTCAGGCGAGCTTCTTCAGGGATTCAGGGATGATTGACAAAGGCGATCTTTCAAAGATTGCAAACTTCCTCTCCATCGATGACAACTTCCTCACCCAAGCAGTTGAGTGGGAAGGCATCCTTGCCACATGTGCTGATGATGTGGACCTCATCAACTTCCAGATTGGCGGTTTGCCAAGTGTCACCATGGAGGAGGTCAAGCTCATTGTGTCCAGATACGTTGAATCTCTGAAAGAAGAAAGTGGCCACTCACCTCAGTGAAATTAGCAGTTGCGCCACTTGTCACTCTTTCATTTGTTTGAACTGATAGTATTTCGGGAAACCCTAATTAGGGTTTAGGACTTTCAATCTTGGCCCTTGATCGCTGTTTGATCTCGACCATTCATTTATTGTTGAGAAACTATATAAGGTTGCCTCCTCTCATTTGGAGAGTGTGAGGTTTTTGATGTATTGTTGCTTAAGGTCATTTCCAGATAATATATTGCATGTGCGCTGCTTTGTAATCTCTATTATTTGAATGATTTGCATGGTTTCAATTGCCTCAACACTTAGTTAAAATAAATCAAGATTTGCTTTCATTGTTGTTAATTTGAATGAATGTTTTGATAAGTATCAATTGATGGTGTATCTCCGCTCATACTTTCGGTAAATGGATGATTTCCATTCTACCGTGCAAAGTTAGTCTGAGCCCATCCCCTATGCATCCCAACATTTTGATCATAAGCACAACCCATTGAAGATTGCACCGGCCTTGTGTAGTTGTCCCTAGTGTGGTGAAGCAAGGTTTGGTTACGCGAGAACACCCAGTTGATACCGTCTCCAGAATTCGTAGGATTAGATTAGCCCTCCTAAACCCTATCTCTTTTCCCCTTTCTTTCGAAAGTTTAAATCCCAGAAAATCCCCCCCAAAAAAGAAGAGCCTAAATTGCTAAATCCATCTAAGTCCAGCAGTTCAAAATACTTGTCAAACATAAGTCCCCCTTGAAATTTCAGCATACACTACCCAAGAAGCTATTCCACTAAAGTCGCTTGTTCGCACATATAGACCTTGGAACCAGTAGTGATTTTTCAGGAGAGGATAGAATACCTTCGGGTATCCTATTCTAAAGTTTGGTAATGATAAAACAGACACCAACAGCTCCCTCAAGGTTTCTTAGGAACATATGTTTATGCCCATCTCGGAACTCTTCCTTAAGGCTTCAAAAATATATGTCCTTACCCATCTAGTGACTGAATTACTCTGCTTTTCCCTACAGAAACCCCCTATCCCAGCGTAGGCTTAGCAGAAAAGCAAGGATTAGACGGTTTATTTTATTATCTTTCAAAGTATTACAAATGCACAAGGAATTCAATTTTAACCTGATATACATTTATTAATATGGTGTCTCAGATTATAGATATTTTGTTCTTTATTCATAACATTCCATATCATATAATTTGCATTAGTTATTTGACAATAAGTGAGATACATCATACCAACTGTTGCCGCAACAGTAATGATCAATCCCCCTCTTGATGCATGTAGTTTTCCTGGTATTATTCTTCTAATCTGATTCCTTTCCTTTATATCTCTCAATGTGAGGGAGGGGTCACACCTCTTCATCATGTATGCCCTTTGCAAGAGACACACCTTGTCACCATTATAGCACCCTTTGAAAGATCATTACTTCTGCCCTTTAAAAGGGACAAAACCTTTCACAATCAGATCTGTGCTTCTTATTTATATCAGATCTGCACTTCTGATTCCCCAAATTATCACCCTTCAAATGAGGTTCTCTTCTCCCTTTTCTATCTAATGTTTGAGGGAGTCACAACTTTTCATTTCATGTCTTTTGACCATTCATTAACTTAATTGAATTTTAATTATATTCTTTTATATTTTAATTTTATTATTAATATTTATTATTAAATTCTATTTCAAAGTGGGGACAATACACTTGGGACTCCATCTGCCTTGCCATATCAATCCTTGCCTTAAAAATGAATAATGTTTGAAATTAAATCATAGCAGCAATAATCTTTTGGGGAAAACATCGGCAAACTAAAAGTATAAGATTTTTTGAAAACATGAGGAAATGTGGATTTAAAATAAAACATACAAAAATGTAGAAAAAGAGAGGAACATTACTTGTTTTTAAAATTTAAAGGCATTTCCATAGCATAGAGACATAGAGAGCAAATAAAATAGGGAGTTTAGCTTATGTGTTGTCCAAACGAAAAGTTTGTCTAAAATAGCAGAATGCAGTATAGCATGTAAGCTTTGCTAGTAAATGATTCTTTGGTAAGTTTTGTATGAAGTTGATAAAGTTATTGCTAAGTTAACAATAAAATATTTCTGAATGATATGTGAGTAAAGTTTAAACCTCTAGTTTTGTTGTATGATGTGGATGGATGGTAAAATGCTACTAACAGCACTGCATTCCCAATTATTAATAATATCAAAAGAATGCCCAATCATAGAGATTGTACTATCATAACAAACTTTGAAACCTGCAAAAACTTAGTAAGACCTCCAAACAACTACAATAAACTTGTTTGCATTTTAGAAGGATAACAGAAAAAAACATTATAAATATGAAGTATGAACAGTGAGCTGAAATATAATAGTAAAATACTATCTCTTTGGACGGAAGCCCTACCAAAGTAAAATAGATTTAACATTTTTAATTTTGTTATTTTAATTGAAAGATCCTTGTGATGTGCACATTGAAAATTTTATTTAATAGATTATTCATCTATTTCTATGCGTTGGTTGAATTTTGTGTAAACACTATTTATATGACTTGAAGTTATAGAATGCATTTGCAGTAGTGTTATAGCAAAAAATTGATTACCTCCAGCTCAAATGCGCCGCCTCTCGATTCCCTGCAAGTTTGCAATTAGTTGTGTCTTCTATGCATGTACCAGCAAGCTCCCGTTTGTAGTCGTGCCCTCACTAAAAATGTCGCTTGGTTGTATTATTCATATAATATTTCGCCATTTTGCAGGTTGCAAGGGTTTCATGAGTTGGCGGGTGATTAAGGTTTCAAATGCGATTTAAATCTGATTTTTATGCAAAAAAATAGTTGAAAATTGTAGTCAACAATTTTTTGAAAAGACAAGATGTTTTGGAGGAAAAAATCACCCATGAGACTAGTTTGCAAAAGATTGGGTATAAATGGGAATTTTTGGACTTTTTTGCTTCTATGGTTAGAGTGTCCCAAAAGTAGCCTCTTCAACATTGTGTATGTCTTGGTGGTTCCCAAGAACTGCCAAAGTAGCTTCTTTGATGTGAGAAATGTCTACTGTCCTTGAAGTCAGCACCTGGTGTAGGATATATAATATATCTATGCATGCATCAAAGAATACTTCTTAATTTTAACAGTTGTAAAATTTATTTTGGAACTTACAAGATGCCGGTCATATTGAGATTTCTTGCATCTGTTAAAGATTAAGGTTCGTAGTAGTACAATCAACTTGTTATGATATATAAAATCTATTTTGAATTTTGATGAATACGTCTTTCAGAGGCTCCCTGCTTGCCTTGATTCACTTTGGAGGTCAAGATTCTTATGCCATTAGAAAATCAAAATTCCTGCATCTGCTTGAACTCTCTTTCCTAGTCAATATCCTCTTAGAATTAGAGCTGAACCTTTTCTAATTCCCTTTGCTGGTCAAGATCCTCACTAAAATATCTGCAAATTGTCTCTCCAAATCAGATTTTAAACTGTGTTGTATATTGATGATGACAAAGTTGCTGATTTCATATATCAAGGCTGTAGTTTGTGCCAGCTATGTGTTCTCCACAGGCATCGATTTCCAGATAACAACTCATTCTTAGATGGATGCAGGTTTGTACTAGGGATTTTTCAATAAATGATGATGAACATGGCAAAGTTTTGTATATTTAGAGTAAAGTTCATAATGCTAGTCGGCTGTAATTAAGAACGTCTTGAGAAATAGAACAAGTTAGAATTAAAATACGTATTCTGTTTGTGTATTATATTTTTCTCATAATTTACTTACATGTGAACATGCTATCACTAGAACACTCTCAAGGTGTACTTTCCAATGGAATAGTTTTTTCTTCCCAAGATTTTGTTTCTCAGTTTTATTTATCTTTTATGTAGACTTTCTTTAAAAGTCAATTATTGGACCCTAGAATGGCTCACTCTTTTTCACCAGAAAGTCTTACTCCTTATTTGTTACTTAGAGATTTCTTGATATACATGGATTATAATACTCGGTGTGCATCAAGATGACTTTTATCTCTTTGATTTTGCAAGAACATCTATTGATCCGGGTCCCAAGGGTAAACCCAGCAGATAACACTCTAAATTGCTGGAATTAAGGTGTTATAAGAAGTTACTGATTCTGGTACTAGGTCGGGTTTAGATTCATGGGTTTGGTAAAAGCAATTTTTTGGTTTGGGTTTGTCCATAAAAAACCATGTAAAATCAGAAACATATAGATATTTTCAGCAGTAAATAGGTTTAGAATATCACATGGTATCATATAATAAACAAAACCCCCATAAACATTAAATATATTTACTATTTAGTACTTCAATGTCAGTTAGTCAAATGTGAATGTCATGATGTATATTCAAATTAAAAATAATAATATTAAGTGTCAACAATCAGCCATCACTGATCAGGCATCAACTTCATATTGGTCTTCAAAATATTATCGTCACTATCCATATTAGATGATTTAGGCATTGTTATATTAGAAGGACCACGAGTAGTACCATTGGCACTCTAATGCTTGCTAGTTGGCTCATCTCAACATCAAGTGTAGCAGGTCGGGGAGCGGAAGCATCCAAGTTGGTATGCTTTGGTTTGATATCTCACTTCCTTGTAACCACTTTCTTTGTGCAAAAGGAGGCACAAGTTGGAATGCACATACACTAAGTCCTTTGCCTTTCTTGAGTGTAGTTGGTTGCAATGGAGTGGTTGTGATGGAGTATGTGGTCCAATTCTTTTTAGCTGTAGATGAACCTACAACCTATTAAGGAAAAACTAGGGAGTTGGAGAAAACTCGTGATAAAATATTGATTGCTTGAAGTTTGCTTACCCACTTTAGTTGCCGCTTGTTCAGATCCTATTAACGAAGAAAATACTTCAAGTTGTTGTGACCTGGTTTGACTATCAATTGGTTACCAACCAAGTATTTTCTGAGCTTGGTCAACTGCATGCATAATGGCTAGCATCTCCTTGTCATAAATAGAGAATCGTTTTCCCACCTCCTTATGTTTACAACTCTTGAATGCAATTGATGCTTCTTGTGGATAAGCATTGCCTCGATTTTCTCTTCGAATGCATCACACTTGAAGATAAAAAGAAGGGAAAAATCAAGAATAGCTAGCATGAGACATGAGCTCGTTACCTCTTTCATTTTGTCAAATGCTCGTTGCACTACTTCACTGCACACAAAAGCTCTCTTCTTTGCTATGCTGGTTAAGGGGGCATCCAGTTCAAAGAATCTCTTAATGAACCCCCGATAGTAACTACAAAGGCCAAAGAATCCTGGGCCCTTGCAGCTATGTTAGAGTCTTTAGGGGAGGCCAATCTAGTATGGCTTTGATCTTCTCCGTGTCCACCTACACTCGTTGTTGGATATTGCTGCTGCTAGGATATGTTTTTGTCATTGATGTCAACATATTCTTGTGTCTTGGTGTTGCAGAGAGTTGTTTGGTGTTCTGGTGATCGCATTGAATTGATATGGCTGGTTTATCTGTTTGGGATGCTGGAATACTTCATTCCTTATTGGTTTCAATGATCCGAAAGTTTACTTGATCATATAATTTAATCCGGTTTGTAGTTCAGTCTTTCTGTTTTGTGGTTGGCAGAGTTTGGTGTTTGATCCGGTGAGCTCCAATATGATCATATCTTTGGTTGCGGATTTGGGAGAAGGTTTTGGATGTTCATGTGTATCTTCAGTTTAGATGGTTCGTGATTTGGTGCTCTGCAAGCTATCTTTCTAGTCTGAATTGTTGTTGTTGAGTGTTTCTGTGAGTTAGCGTGTTGATCGATGAAGATTTGGATAAGTGGTGTTGGTACAGCTATTGCGGATGGTTCTAATGTGCTTGTTGGTGTTTCCTGATCGTGTCCTATTTGTCTTGATGGTCCGCATTGATCCTTGTGCGTGTTCTTGGTGATTTGTTGATCCGGTGATATTCTTCATGTTATGCGGTATTCTTGGTGGTGTAGCGTGTTGCGGTTGATCTTGGCGAGATTTTCGGTGGTGATGCGTGTTTGGAGATTTGGTTTAGGTTTATGCTATGTCATATATGTCATTGTATTGGTCCGGTGGTTGATTTATGTATCGTGAGATGTGATTTTGTAATTGATGGTTGAGGGTTTGGCCGACCTTGTAGTCAAGGTTGATGATTTGTATATATAGGTGGTGTAGTCATGTAATTTGGGTGTCGTTGTTGTGTGTGAATCATTAGAGAGTGGTGTGGTGTATTGAGCAGAGATTGTTGCAGGGCAGACAAATGTGCTTAACCGAAACTGTCATCAGGCATATGGAGATGCTATATTTGCAGCTCATGTAATCCGGATCGTAGTCCGATCATTATTGTAAGGTAGTGAACCTTCCCTGAGGGTTGGAGCCTTCTGGGTCATCTTATTTTGAGCAGTGAGCTCTAGGGAGTGTGCCTGAATGCATGTGCATTCCCCATTGTAATATTTACACATACTATTGCAGAGTATCATCTTATTGTGGGTAGGTTCCCACCGTGGTTTTTCCCTTAGCCGGGTTTTCCACGTCATAATCTTGGTGTTATGTGTGTTGGTGCTATTGTGTTTATCTTTATTCTTGCTGCAGCTGTTTAGATATGAGATTGTGCTTAATTTGGTTAATCCGGTGAAAACTAATTCATCCCCCCTCTCAGTTTTCCTTCTTGGTTGTTGCTAACACTCCCTTCATGCTGATGACATGTCCCAAATATAAAATTTTTGTCGTCACAAACTTTCATTTAGACTCTTTTACAAAAAGAGTTTGTTCCTCCAAAATTCCTAACACCTCATTAAGGTGCGTGTAGTGCTCCTCCCAAGTTTTGCTTTATAGAAGAATGTTGTCAAGGAAAACAAGGGCAAACTTCCTTAGTTGTTTGATGAACACCTAGTTCATGCATGACTAGAAGGTTGTTAGGGTGTTTGTCAAACCAAACAACTTGACTAAAAGTAGTGCTCATAGTGGCATTCAAAGGCTATCTTGTGGATATCCTCCTACGTGGATTTGATGGTAGGCAGATCTAAGGTATATTCTTTGAGAAATGGACTGCTCCATGAAGCGCATCTATCAATTTGTGAATCTTGGGAATTGGGTATTGATTTTTGATAGTCTTCTTGTTTAATGCTTTGTAGTCAATGCACATCCTCAATGTGCCATCTTTTTCTTCACAAGGACTACAAAAGAGGCAATTGGACTTAAATTGGACTTGATATGCCCCAAGTGCCTTTATTGCCTTTTTAATCTCCTTATTATGCCTTCTAGGATGGTCACGAGGAGTAGTTATGATAAGCTTAGCACCCTCTTCAAACAAAATGACATGCTCAAAGCCTCCACCAAGGTGGTCTTCTTAGAGGAATGTTGTTGAAAACTTAGGTATGCTTGTTCAAGACATTTTGTATATCCGTGTGGTATGCTTTCTTGCCTTTGAGAGAGTTTGTCATCGATACCAAGCTCTGAATAGCACACACGAAATACTGAGAGGGGGGGAATGAATCAATATTTCAGATTTTTAAACTTTTAAATGCATGAAACCACATAAAACATAAAGAGAGCAACTATCAAGACGTAAACACCAAATTTCTCGTGGAAAACCCTTTTGGGTAAAAAACCATGGCACACAATATCTTTCATTAACAAAATGGGCACCAACCGAGATTACATAAGTGAGCACCAACTCTCCTCGAAGCACCAACTCAGATCGTTTGAGGCACCAACCTCAGTTTGAGCACCAACCCAAAAATGTAAACTTGATAATCACTCAAACTAACATAACA
The DNA here is from genome assembly GCF_030272615.1 of Cryptomeria japonica. NCBI lineage: Eukaryota > Viridiplantae > Streptophyta > Pinopsida > Cupressales > Cupressaceae > Cryptomeria > Cryptomeria japonica. Next base: position 239,435,790 of record NC_081407.1, on the reverse strand, counting down.
CCTTTCATAACAGACTCGACACTTCACTTTAATCCTTTTTCAAAAATCACAGCCGAATAAAAATAGTTTTATTTAACAGCAGACGCACATTAATGCCTCCCATATTTTATTATCATCAACACCTATCGTGCATATACCACTCCCTTACATACGATACTCCAAATCGTTGCTATCCAAAAATCCTCTACCTCAGGAAATATTACTTCACTCCACACGTCTTGATGAAACACACAACACAACAAACTCCACTCCCGTGCTAGCAAAGATTTAATGCTAAACCATTTCTAGAACACTTGACTCAAAGAAAGAATGCCACCAATCATGCACAAAATCATAAAAGCTCCACTATGCATCGATTCATGCTCAGAATAAATAAAACCAGCACACCTTACCAGCCTCGACCCCATCATGCATTATCAAAAACAGACAAAATGGTTGACCAAGTAAGAGGGTCGACTTGGCCAATCACTTTCTATTTGTCTTGGCGTTAAAAACTTTCTGAAAAAATCTGTAGCTTAATATCGCGCAAACGCTGACTGCCCAGAATAGCATCCATGGCTCAATAAAGGCAGAGTACGTTACGAAATAGCTGAAACGCCTCACAAATGGAACTCCAGGCAAAGGATTCGATTTAGACACTAGATAATAAAATTCCGGTGGTTTTATATCTGGGGCTATATATTCATTTACCAAGCACTCTCGCGGATGGAAATATTTGATGCAATTTTAATAGAGAGATGTCCAAATCTATTGGCCTCAAGAAGTATAATTCCACACAAGTATATCCTTTCTTAAATGCAAGACATTACAGAAAGGTAGAAGCTGCTACCTGAAGTCAACTCAAAATAGAATAATAAAGTTGTTGCCAAGGAAATCGCCTAGTATTTATGAGTGCGTATGTGCGATGCAAATTAATCATAGAAATTGACCCTTGCAATATTCAAGCGCTGACATAGCATATGATTTGACATGGCAACCTGACTTGGCACACACCAATAGGTGAAGTAGACAAGTAGGAAGCTTAAGCAAACACCCAACTAGCTCAAGCAGACACCCAACCAGCTCAAGCGGACACCCAAGCAGCTCAAGCACGCATCCAAGTAGCTCAAGCACGCATCCAAGTAGCTCAAGCAGGCAACCAAGCAGCTTAATCTAATTCTCTATTAATTTGAGTAATCCTCCAAAAAATGTACAACCTTAAATGTCATCCTTTGACATCAATGACAAAATATCCAACAAGCTCTGTGTGACCAATCTACATGGTCCATGACTAAAAATTCTCTCCATTCTTTTTGCGAATACAATCCTTGGTACTCCTTTGTCATTCCATGAAGTACTTCTTCCTTTCCTTCAAATTGAAACTTTAGTTCCATGGTTTTGAAATTTTGTTTGACTTCTCCAAGCTAATGCAACCATTGAATATTGAAAACCAAACTTGTGTTTTCTATGCTAACCACATAGAAATCACCCTTCATATTATAGCCTCCTAGGGTAAGGTCTAATTGAGAGAACACTTTGGTGCATTGGATAGAAAAGTTGTTGGTGACCATCACGTTGAAACCTTCAAAGTATTCTATTTTGAGACTTCAAATTGTCACTAATCCTTCATCTATGAAATTATGAGTAGCACTAGTGTCAATGAAGATGGTGACTCTTTTTCCCTCAAAATCCCATGAATTTGAAAAGAATTGTACCTTGGGGCACTAGAGCGCTTAGCAAGGGTTCTTCTTGACATTTCCCCCTCCTCCTTTGGATTGCCTTCTAATTCACTATCTAATTTAGGTTGTTTGCTTTGTGGTTCAAGTTCTTTAGCCCCCAACTCTTCTTTAGAAACTACCTCAATGTAGTTCACTTGTCCCTTTCCAAGACACCTATGTCTCGGCAGCCAGGGCTATTTGCAAGTGAAGCATAGCTTCTTCCTTGTTAACTTGTTCTTCGCCTCTATGTCTTGCCTCGAGGGGTAGTTTTTGGGCTGATGTATCTTCTTATGGAAAGACTTCTTTGGAGGGATAGAATTTTTCCGAAACCTATTCCTTGGCATAGAAGTCTCAAGTGCCAAGGTCCTCTTGATTACATCTTGTAGGGAAGGTGTTCTAAATGCCTTAAGTGATCCCTTGAGAGACTTAGTTAATCCCTTGATGAAGATTATAGTCAACCTTGTCACCATGATATTGGGTACCTTTACAGATAGTGTCTGAAATTTTGTTACTTAATTCTCCACTAAACCATATTGTATGAACTGAGCCAATGCTTTGAAGTGTCTCTCAAGATCCTTTCGATCAAATCTCTCAATTAGTAGCTTGTAGAATTTGTTCTACTAATTGATGGAGCCACGACCTTGAGTGATCAAGGCATGATACCACCATTCATTTGCAGTACCCTCCAAATGCAAGGTAGCAAACTTGATAGCCTCATATTTAGTCATAGGCTTGAATGTAATATCCCCGATGGATTTGAACCAATTTTAATCTTGTCCTTCTAAGTTATTTTGGCAATCAGTTGTTTACTTTTGTTTTGTGAATGATTTCAGTTTGCAAGGTTTAAGTTAAGCATTAAAAGAAATTTTGCCATTGAGCAATGAATATTGGAAAAGAACTACAAGTTTGTTCGCAACAAAATAAGACTTGATGAACAGAAATTTGCTTAAAAACATAAGATTCCTCAATTGAAACTGTTTTCAGATGTAAATGCAGATCTCAAAATTGAACATATTAAAATTTGAGACCTTTATTCTTGAACTTGTTAAGGCTTACACATGTCTGCAAATACATTTCCTCCATTGGCCCGTTTAGCAGAATACATAGTCCAGCAATACATAGATACAGCAGCAATAGAACCAAGGAAGAATGCTCAGAATAATGTGCAGCAATTTAGGTATGCAGCAGTAATATGAATCGAACTAAGCTCCAGCAATGTCCCACAAATCCTGTAGCAGCAGTGAAAGTTCTAATTGTCACTTATTTATTTACACCTTCCATATTTGAGAACCATGTGAGTTTCATGCTGTCATGAAGGACTCTTCACATCTCAACCCTGCAACAGAAGCTCTCATCACACTTTATCTTCTTTGTGAAGTCTTGATTCCAGCAGTACCACTTCAAATGAATTTCCAAAATGAGCACAAACTCATCGTTCAATCTACTGTAGTTTACTCTCGCTGACATCCTTAACCCCTATTAAAACCTCATGACAAACATTCTGGTCTGCAAACACAATAGAATGCCAACAAACTGTTGCAGTATGCTCACGCCATACAAACAGAGCTGAAGGGGCTACCAAATAGGAAATACCAGCAGCAAAACATCATACTAAACCCTCAATATTTCCTTCGATCACCCAGGTGATAACTTATAACATTCCTAGAAGCTATCAGAAGTTCATGCAGATAGCAGAATCGCATGTCAAAGACTTAGAGTGGCTGCATTAACACCAGGGCACTCCCCGATAATATTATTGCACACAACTAAGGAGAATTGCGTTGGGAAGAAAGGTTAATGCCAAACTAAGGAAGCTTTGGATGAAATAAACTTTACGCCCAAGGAATAAGACCCATGCCATAAGTAAACTCACACCAAACTTGAAATAAAATATACTCGTTAAACTCACCAAAAAGGTTATGCCGAGGATGCATTAATAAAACCTTAATTTATTCCAATAAAATCTTCAGAACCAACCAAGCATACAAACATACTCATCTCTGAATATATTAATAAATATAATCTCCGCAAGGCATACAAACCAACTCATCTCTGAATATAACAATAAATCCCAATCTCTGCAAATTTGTCTCAGAATGGGACACTACAAATTTGATAAACTTATCTGCAAACCCTCTATTTGTTCTCCAGCCGACCTCCAACAATCTTAACACTATAGTGCAACTGCGAATTCTGGATGGATACACCTCAGAAATAGAATGGAACTGGTTTTCATTCAATTCCGTAAAACCCAAGGGTTTCTGTCCTAGGGCTTGCTGAAACGCCAGAAGCTCTCAAAGCTCTTCCAAAAGAAATAATAAACCAAGCACATGCAAATGACTCCCTCATTCCTCCGTTTACAATCTTTCTTGAAACTTTCTGGAAAGAATATAATTTTAATCCATTTTAATTATAAAGTGACGTTTTATAAATCTCCATAATATGAAGTCACTTATACAAACAGTTGAGAAAGTATTTAATTATTTCAACGACCCTTTTAAATAATTAAAATTAGTCATCTTATAATTTATTTATTTTTTGATATCTTAATTTTAATCATTTATTTATTTTCAAGGGTCAAACAAAAGGGGACATTACATTGAGAGTTAGGTATGTATTTAACTTTTGTACCTATGCATGAGCAATGTGTTTGTTGGATCCATTGTAGGTTGAAAGTGTCGACTTCCCCAAGGCATGCTGCACATCTTGCTGGAAAGCTTGCTGTCTAGGTTCAATTCTTGGGCCACTCTCACTTGACTTCTTCAAATTTATGAAGTTGGTAAGAGACATTTCAGCCCAGATTTCCATAGGAGGGGTTTGATACTCAACACAACAAGCTGTAATGTCATCAATAATTGAACTTTGAGCTTTAGCTTCTGGAACCCCTTTTTGCCTATGAATGAAAGTAGGTTGGAATGGTCTAGCAGATGAAACAAGGACAATCTTTTGGGTTTTGTGGGAGTGACATTACTGTTTTGAGCCTAAACTATGGTCTAGGTGTATTCATATTATTGTCCACCTTTTGTAACATTTGTGCCAACATATCCAACATCATATCAAACTTCCTTTCTACTCGAGTCTTAGGGATCTCTCTTGCATTAGATTCTCTTTTCCTTTTCTACCATAATATCTTTTTTTGGTGTAATTTTTGAAGGAACGCTTCTTATTTCTGGGTTCTTTGAAGAATTTGCTCCATGTCATGATTTCTCTTTGGTAGAATGTGGCTGCTCTATAATTGGAATGCATAAATTCTTCGCATGAAAGATATTAGCTTTGAAAAGAAGATAGGTTGGCAAGACCACCAGATTTGATACCATTTTAATATCCCGAGCAAAATACTATTTAAAATCCTCATCAAATTTTTAATATTTTGGACAAACATATCTTGGGTTAGTTAGCTCTTATGAATCCAAAAATTTATCCTTAAATTTACTTGATAACACTAAACCCTAATAGTACATGTTGAGTTCACAAATAAAGATAAGTTGTAGATTTAAATGTTTATCCAAAACTAACATACCCAGATACAAACACTATTTTGCATTCATTCATAGTAGATACCTGTTGTGACCTTTTCACACATCACCCCATTGCTAACGGGGACCCCCTCTTTGCTAGCTTGCTGCGTTGTTAGGTTAGGGTTTTGGCTGCTTAGTGGGCAATTTTGCGTTTCCCGTGCCCAAGTCTCGGAGTTTTGATCATGCCTAGTGCCGTCTAGGGTTTTTGAAATGTTAGGATCAAGTTGCAAAACATGATATTTTTAATGATCCTAAGTTTTGCTAAGTGTTAGACCTATTGAACGTTAACGTGTTTTTAAACATGCGCATCAATGATTTTAAAGTGCCAAGATATTCACAGACCTTTTGGAGTTGTTTTCTCGCTCCTAAAGTAATATTTAAGTTGGTTTCGCACTTTATTCCAATATTTTCCTAGCATTTCGCTCATATTTTTGGAAAATTAGTATAAGTCCAGTCAAATTTAAAGTCGCTGAGTGATTTTGAGTGGTTAAAATGATAAAATCCTAAGGGAAATTCATATTTCAAGGGTTAAAGGGTCAAAATCCATGCTAGAGGTGTTTTTCCCCTCACATTCCAGACTACCCAACCCATTCCCCCACTCAAAATCCATACTACACATGGGTTTCCCCTGGAATCCATATTGGCCACTAATTTCCCCCACTGTTTATCCACACCTGGAGCGATTTTCCCTTGGAAATGCTAAAATTTGGCTTAGTGTCAGGATTTATCCAGACTGCCATCGATTTTCCACCAGGAGTGCGGACTGAAGTGTGGATTGGAGTGCAAGGATAATTCCATGCTTGGGTCGTTTTTCCACCAGGAATTTTGTGACAACTAAGTGAAGATTTTTGTCCGGATTTTTATCCAGACAGGGATCGATTTTCCCCTGAGCATTTTTGTAAGGATTTTTGTCCGGATTTTTATCCAGACAGGGATCAAATTTCCACTGGGAGTATTATGAAGAGTTTTGAGTCCGGATTTTTATCCAGACTAAGGTCGATTTTCCACCAGGGAGATATTTTTCCAAGCTAAGTGAGTTTTAAGTGTGGATTTCTGTCCAGACACTTATCGAATTTCCCTTGGGGGGTAATTTTTGCAAAATGAGTGCATTTTTGTTTGGATTTTTGTCCAAACTCATCGATTTTCCCCTGGGATGGTTTTTTTGTGCATTTTGATGAAGTTGAGCATGGATTTTTATCCAAGCATGGGGCGAATTTTAACACTTAAGTGATTTTTGAAGGGATTTTTTAATCCCAACCTATAGCGATTTTCCCCTGGAGGCTTTATTTTGGATTTAAATTGGAATATTTTAATAAAAAACCCCATTTTGATTGCTTTTAAATAATTATTTAAAATTTAAAAGCAAATTTAATAACTTGCAATAATTATTAAATGTTTGAACCTTCTAGAAGCAAGTTAGGGTTTCACCAAGCAAGTATTTATACAAGTGCTTTTTATCCCACATTGCTTGTGTGGTGAAAGTTGGAGGTGAAAGCAAGTATATGAGAGGAACTTCAACATTATTTTATTATTATTTCTGCCAGGTGTCTCCATGAGAGCGATTTTTCTCCAAGTTGGGCGAATTTTTTAGCAAGGCATTTTGTGAAGTGTGGGTTTGAGGATTTATTTTCCTCCATTTTTTCCAGCTTGCTGATCTATTCCTCTTGGCTGCCATTAAAGACCAGTTTCAGATTTTCGATTTTACTAAGTTTGGCGATTTTTTCCAAATTTAGCAATTTTTGGTAAAAGTTGGCAAAATCTTGATTGAAGACTTGGACGATTTTTTCCTCCACCATTTGTGCTTGCTGTTCAGACCTTCATTGCTGCAGATTGCTGCCATTAACAACAATTTTCAGAATTTTGAAAATTTCGATTTTTTGCTAAGGTAGGCAAATTTTTGTGTTTGGGGTATCCAACCCCAACTTGGGCGATTTTTCCAAATTGCTGCCATCCTCCATTGTTGCAGATCAGAGCTACCATTGGCATCAAATTTTCAGAATTCCATTTTGGCGCTAGACTTGGGAAAATTTCGATTTTGCTTGGGAGGTGTTTTGGTGCCATGTTTTGATGATTTTCATGCATGATTGTTGGCTGCCATCACTTCCGGCTTGCTGATTCGCTTCAGATCTGAGGTTTGCTTCAGATTTTGACCTCCATTAATGGCTGCCATTAATTTTCAAATTTAAGTTTTTATTGCCCAGCCAATTCCAACTTAAACATTTAGCATTTGGAAGTGTTTTATGGAGTTTTCTGTGCACTTTTTAGACCATTTTATCGCTGTTGCAGGTCTGAAACTCCATTGTTAGGCGCTTGTCCTCAGAAATTTTCATTTCTAGCCACCTAACCAACTTTGGCGAATTTGCTTAGGGCTGTTTCCTTAGCAATTTTTCATCATTTTTAGGGATTTAAACCACTTTGCAAGGTGCTGGTAAGTCTGAAGTGTTCGATTTTCAGACTTGTCCTCAGAAAACTAATTTTTACCAGCCATACTTACATTCCAGAAAATGATCGTTTTCATCAATAAAACTGATTTTTATTGATTTCATGCACATTTTGAAGATTACAACATGTTTTGAAAGTCTGAATTTTCAGGTTGTCTTCAGACATTCATTGTGTGAAAACACAACCTTTCACACCTCTCCTTAGTCATCACTCATCCGGTATACTCCTTTGCATTTTTTGCTTGCATATTTTCTAAGCATAAGGAGGTATAAATGAATTTTATGGAAGGCTTCCATGCCTTAGTGTTGTCACACTTTGAACGTAATTGCTAAAACTTACCAAGTGTATGGATTATTTTCCTGACTCCATGCTCTAAACTAGCTAAATTTTTAGAAAGTCAGGAATTTAATTACAAGTATTTATTTTTATCCTAGGACTAACTTCCAGCTTCGTACAGGTGCGATGTCAAAATCAGGATACAAGGAAAGGAAAGAGCTGTTGAAGACGTTGGAGATTGGATTTTATCCAGAGTTTAAGATTTGATCCAGATGGAGGGAGATCACTGATACCAACATGCATTTCCTGGACTTCGACCAGATGTAGCGTCGGATGTTTGGATCCAGGGATCAGGTTCCTTCTCCAGCATATGCGAATATTATGAAGAGTGGCATTTTCCATGCCGCTGGGTTTCCACAATCCATACAGTGCAGTGAGTTGATCCTGGAGTGTGCACGATGTTACGATCTGCTCACAAGAATGATCAAGAGTCCTAAGGGTGTTGTCATCGACTACCTTGCTGAGGATGCCATTGCTGAGGTATTCGGAATTCCACGCGGAACAGACATGAAAGATGTGACCAAGGAGGATTATGCAGACAGATACACGAAGAAGATGGGTGTATGCAAGAGTTTAATTAATAAAGAATGGATGATTGAACCTAGGAATCATCATTCCAAGGCTCCCAAGACACTTATGTGCGTAGATTTTAAGGAGGAATATAGTGATTTGATATTCCTACTCAACAGAGTGATGGGAATGCCACAGGGAGCAATATTTCATGGATGGATGTTCTACTTCATCCAGGATTGTCTTAGAGGAACACTAGTGAATTGGTCCAAGATCATAAGTGACAATCTGGATTTCCAACTGAGGAATGTAGAGCGATCCAAGTCATTCGCCATGACTTCTTACCTGGTGTACCTACTTGCACGATTTGTTTCATACAGAGGATTAATATGCAAAGGTGAAGTCGGGAATGGGCAAGGACAATTCAAGAGTTATGAATACTACCCCCAGTTGAGTATGCACAGAATTGAAGACTACAAGAGAGTGAATGATGCATTCACTATGTACATCACACGGATGCTGCAGGGCGGAATCCACAGAAGATTGTCCAAGGAGGCAACAAAGTTAATAGAGAAATATGGATCATGGTATATACAGTTTCCCACTTTCACATACCTTAGGATTCATGGGTTTCAATCTGAATCCTATAGACTTCCTAGGTATTCGACTGACAGAATGATATTGTTGGAAGTGGTAAGACAACTTCTAGAGTTTGATGTTATCCAGAGAGAGAAGCACAGGACAGGAATGACATTCCCTATTTCAGTTGGGAAGACGTCAGAGGTCTGCCAATCCGCCATAGCTGCCAGCACTGCAGGTGAGGAGATTGCATTCTATAGATTTGCTACCTACAAGAAAAGAGAAAGATTCGATCCAGACAAGAAGGTCGGAAGGATCAGAGGAGAGAAGTTCACTCATAAGGTTGACATAGAGGATTATTGGGCTAACTTAATGGACGAACAAGCAGTGAAGAGAAGAATGTGGTCCAGAATGTCAGTGGATTTCATGAGGAAGTGTGGACTTTTCCTCATCCCTGATCAGGTATTAGATGATAGAGATCATACACACCCACATTATGAGAATGAAATGAAGAAGGCAATCCTATTACCAAATTGGTCAGAGTCAGAAGAGATTGACCTGAATGTATTGATGAGAGAAGTCTTGAATTTCTCCCGCACATGGGTAGATATGCAGATGAACAGATTAGTTGACATGGGTGTTCCCTTCACTTATGAAAGGATGAAGCCGGAAGAGTCTACTTTCGAGGATGATCAGAGGACTGTCAGTGATGTCAGGATTCATGCAGATGAAGAGAGTCAAGCTCCCAAGAGAAGGAAGAACATGCCTAGAGAAGTCAAGGCTAGAGGGAAGAAGATTGAGGAGGTGAAGAAGAAACAGAAGACTATCACTCCACTTATCATTCCTTCACCCCCTCCCAGTGTCTCATCTATCGAAGTGATCGAAGTAACAGAACAGATTAAGGAGACTCAACAATGTTCCAACACAGTGATACTACCAGAGAATATTTAGGAGTTCCATGCCACAGCAACATCTGCACCTCCTGATGAGAATAATAATCAGCCGGAATCCCCTACTGTCCTTTTGGAAGTTAGCTTGGGAAATGAAGTATATGATTGGACTAAGGATAATCTTGATGATAATGATGAAGGTATCTCGACACTGAAAGACCTTGATCGAGAAATATGTCTTGATGATGGTATGGAGATGACCGCTATTCCTGAATGGTTGAAGAAGAGTATGGAAAAAAGTAAACAGATGATAGAGGTACAACCTATTCATGATATTGATGATTACCTAGCTAGGAGTGCTAAGAAGAAGGAGCCCAAGAGAGTGGAGATTTTGTCGCACATAGCTAGAGATGAGACAGGAATGCGGATCGCGCAGATCGCTGTTCTTAGAGCCAGCGTGACAGCGGACACTGCTACTCCCATGGATTTCTAGATCACTTCAGTCGCCCTTGGTCGTCCATCCGTAGGGCAGGAATTTCAGGAGATTGGCGACAACCTCCAAGCAATCAATGCAAAGTTAGACACAGCGATTGCGGAGAATGAAAGTTACAAAGAAGAAAATATTAGACTCAGAGAGTATATTGCAGGGACAAGGCATGAGAATCCCACCCTTATTTCCCCTATTGCAGTTGACCATGGAATACATTCACACTGCGAGCTAGCGAGAGGTACACACTCAGAGGTGGAAAAGTGGATTGAAAGCACAAGGAAGCAGGCAGATGATTTCCTTACTCAGTTTGTCCAAGTATATGATAAGACAACAACGCTTGTATTCAGAATCCAGTATTTGGAGGGAGTTTGGGAAGAATTCTGGCCTATCCAAGAGAAGACTATTCCACGCCTCCTGGCATTGAAGAAGGTTCCTAATTCCACCTTGGTTAGCGAGAACATTGTGCACAGTGGAGACATATATAATTTCCATGGCTGGTATTGTGTACTAGCCTTGAAGAAATCAGCTTATGAGAACGCCCAATCGAGTTGTATGGAGATGGAAGGATTAATTCAGGACATTTAGATGAAGATCCTTGCCTCGATTGAAGAATTATTGGGTGTTGATGTTAGTGATGCTAGTGGTTTACACTTAGCCGAATTAAGAGACAAGATGAAATTCATGTATTTTTGCCAGTTGGACTCTTTGAAGAAGAGTCAGATTGATGACTTGGTCTCTTTGTTGATTTATGTTCATAATTCGCAGAAGCTCATGCCTGAATGGGAGAACACTTTGAATGCTTGCCCGAATTCATTGGATGTGATTGATTTACAGCAAGATACCTTGCCTAGCATTTCCATGGAGGAGTTAGATTCAGTATTGGCTAGATTCTTGGAGTATGCTAGGAGAGAGAGAGATGCAGGAAGGAATCTTCTAGAAGATTTCCTATATGATGACTAGGTATCTTTTCATTGGGCCATATGTTGGTGGCACCATTTTTGATGTAACCCTAATTAGGGCAATTCTAGGGTTTTGTTGGCATAATCTCTGCCATTGATCTTAGATCAATTTGGGCCATCCATTTTTGTAAGAGACTCTATATATGCCCCTTTGTCTCTCATTTGTAACAGAGAGTTTTTGTAGAATTGTTGGTATATGCTACAGCTATTTGAATCCTAATCATTGTTCAATTGTTGGTGATTTTGCTCTTCAAGTTTTGTATTTGCATTCATGGTTCTCAATTTCTCCAAGTTAGATTAGAATTTATTTTCATGTATGTTAGATTGAGTGGAAGATTTGTTGAATTCATTTGTGTGGAATCCTTAGTCCATACCACTAGCCTCTTTCCGCTGGTAAGTGTGCCTTGTGTGGTCAACTAGAGTTTGAGTAAGCATAACTTCAACTATTATGCGTTCGTTGACAAGCATCAACTTGGATGGTGTCTACATTTGATGGTAATAGTTTGAAAATCATTAAGTATACCTTAGATGATTGCACTAAGCTTGTGTCAATACCTGATTGTGAGACCTTGCCTGGTTTGATTCCACTAGATCCATTCATCATTTCCTACATTCTTAGGATTAGAATAGATTTCCTGAACCCTATTCTTTTTCCCCTTTTTTTAGTAAGAAGTAAATCCAGAGCCTTATTGATAAATCTTAAGTTGTCAACACACCTATTCCGCATCATTCATGATAATCCAAACATTTGCGTAAGTCCCCAAAGTGAAACACAGCAATTCACATCAACCACTGAACTTACCCACTCGTCAAGACCTGACATGTAGAAACCTTGGAATCACATTAGTTGATCTCATTCTTAGCATCTGAGGTGATTTTGTTCAAGAGAGGGTAAATTACCTTGGTACTTTATTCTGAAATGTTTTGTGTATAAAAAACACATCAACACTATTTTGCATTCATTCATAGTAGATACCTGTTGATGTGTTTTTTACGCACAACCAAACACAGAATAAAATACCTAAAGGTACCTTATCCTCTCTTGAATAAAGTCTCTGAATGCTGAAGATGTCGCGAAAAGGATCAATCGGGATGACTTCAAGGTTCTTTTGCTGTAGGATCTCTACGTGTGGATAAGCTCTTTGTGGTATGATGTGATTTGCTGCAATCACAAGGGGACTTACACTTGATGACTGAACATCTGATTTGCTGGAATCACAAGTTTTACTAACTCTGATTTGAAAAAAGGAAAAAAGATGAGGGTGAGGAAAGGGTCTAATCTTAATACTAAGAATGTAGGAGCAATGAATGATCTTTGATGAAATTCTAACTAAGTCTTGTTTTGACATCATAGGACCATCTCCACAAGGTTAGTGCGATCTTCGAAGGAAAGCTTTATGATGTTCAAATCATCACTGCAGGCATAGACACCATCAGGCTGATGCATATCAATGAAGAAGCAACAATTGAAGTTAAGCTTAAGCTGAATGATTCCAGTTGACTACACAAGGCAAGTCTGCAATCAACAAACTGCTAGTAGTATGGATATACGAATTTCACCATCAATCAAGCACATTTCTTCCACTCATCTAATAACATGAAATCAAATATGAGAAGTATAGAGACCATGCAAATTGTCGAATCGACCCATAAATTTCACCATTTCTTCAATGAAGTTTTACAAGTCTTTTACAACAACATCTTGGCAACAATCTTTGCCTTCTCTCTCTACTCTACTCTAATTGCTATTCTATCAACTAGCTAATCACCTTCTAACTACTCTCTATTTGCTAACTTCTTTCTAACTACTTCCAACTGCCCTTTACAAATGAAGAGTTGGGGCTTATATAGTGCCCACAATACAATTCGATGGCTAAGATCAATTTGAGATCAATGGCCAAGATTCAATAATGAAAACCCTAATTGGGGTTTGTTACAACCATTACATAACATTTAATGCTTGACCAATGATAAAATTGTATTGCTTGGACACATGTCCTCTTTGGAAAATTCCACCAATGAATAGCTGGGGTAGGTACATCGAAGTTTGTGCCATCTCCCATGAGTTAGGTACATTGAATCTGGACATGCTGAGGTGGATCAATCCGACTGGAGGAGTGATGACTGGGATGCCAACTCGTCTGACACTTGGTTGATATTCAATTTGGTAATGTTGAGAAGTTAGCTTTAATTAACTCTTCTGAAACTATCTGCTTCTTCAACGAACCCTTTGCCCTGACCTCCTTTGTCTTTGAATTGTAGGATGATGATGTACCTCGCCTTGAAATGCTGGATTGGAAGAGGTCGTCCTTGTCGATGCTAGACTGGAGGAAGTCGCCCTTATCCTTGCTTGATCTTCTTTGGTGAGAGCCGGGCGACTTGTAGATACTCCAGCCTTAAGAGTCGCCATCTTGATACCTACACAACATTTCACAATTAGTAATATATCTTGAAGTCTAGAAATTAAACTTAAAAGGAAGATTTAAGATTTTAATTAGGAAACTTCATGATAAATCTTGAGTTATCATTTCCTAATTAACCATGTAATACTTAGATTTTTCCAAAACAGATGTCCAAAAATCAAACCTTAAGCAAGGGTGTTAAGATGATTTCGCCATACCTCCTCTTGAGTTTTAAACTCTAAGAAATGATGTAAAAAAAAAAAAAGATTTCACTAAGCAAAGTGTAGATCAAAGCCTTCTCTTGAACAAATTGCGCCTCCTCTAGCTTGGAAAAGAATAAACTCCACTAGCCTCTTCAGAAATCTGGAAATTCGCCTTCAAATACCTTCAAAAAATCTGGAAATTATCCTCCAATCTAGCAAGAAATTCGCCTCTCCAATAGCCTTCAAGATGAATTTCGCCCTCCTTAGTCTCCACACTTAGTAGAAATTCGCTCCACTCCAGCTAGATTTCGCACCTTCAATTAGCTCTCCAAATTTGCACTTGAAAGGATGATTGAATGATTTGAATTGTGAAAAAACACCTCCAATATATAGAGCGCTCACCCCTTTGCTCCCTCTAGGCTGACTTGGCAAAAAGAGGTTAAAAATAAATAAATTTCCAAAAAAAAGGGGGGCCGACTTGGCAAAATAAGTGAAAATAAGGCCTTGTGCACTCCACATTTAATTTTAATTTAATAAAAATTAATTTTAAACGCCTCCAAAGTAAAATTTCGATTTTCTCAAGGCCTAAAATTAATTTATTAAATGCCAAAATGTTTTTAATTTAATTATGATTTCCCAAATGCCTCAAAATTAGCTTTTTTGGCGATCTAATGCAATTTGGAAAATATTAATTTTTAAAACAAGGCTGAATGAGTTTTCATGAGGATTTCGCCCTGGGCCTTCACTGAGGGTCAGGAGCGATTTTTCATTTTTAAGCTTGATTTCTTCACTTTTCTCGCTGAAACCTCTTTGTTAGGGAAGACTTCACCTTGTTTCATGTTATGAATAGGTTTTTATATCCAACAAGGGATAAAATAGTGTGTCGACAAGAAATTCGCCTTGGACCTTCACTGAGGGTCAGGAGCGAATTTGCCTTGTCTAGGCAAAACTCCTTCATCCTTTGGTCTTCAAACGGGTTTGGGGCTTCATCATGCTCATTCCACCGCTCATCTTGCCTTTAATACCTCATCTTGCCTTTAATACCTCATCTTGACCACAACAATGCTAAAAATGACCTTCATGGAGAATTTTGCCCTGGACCCTCAGAGAGGGCCAGGAGCGAAATTCTCTTTGTTGCCCAAAATTCAACAATTTTTAAACTTTCAAACTTTCAAATGCATCCAGTAACGTCCAATCTTCTCTCCGGGAAACCCTGCACAAAACAAGTTAGCCAAAATTAGCGAGAAATAAACTTGAACCACATTTTCGCCCTGGACCCTCAGCAAGGGTCAGGAGCGATTTTTACAATCTAGGCTAAATTGCTCAATCTTTTAGTTTCAAATCACTTCACAGGGCAAGGTAAGATCATTTTCAAGGCCAGGAACAAGGTTACAAATTCAAGCGAGTTGGCATATGATGTCTACAATAAATTTCGCTCTGGACCTCCAGTGAGGGTCAGGAGCGAAATTCCCAATCTTGGCCAAAATTCATCATTTTTCAAGGTTTTCAAACATTTCCAACTTTCCCTTCAAAATGCCTTGCAAGTCAAAATTTGGTCAAATAAGGCAAGAAATGAGTCGTAGATTGATTTTTGCCTTGGACCCTTTGGAAGGGTCAGGGGCGAGATTCGCTTTGGACCTCCTGAGAGGGTCAGGAGCGAAATTTGACTTTTTGAACTCTCTGTCAGGATAATTTTATGGAATATAACATTTAAGTATAAGAAAACTTATACTTTAAGCTATATTCCATATATACTTTCAGGATGTTTGAGAGTGGTTTCAGACCTCCAGGAGTTATATTGCAAAATCTAGTTTTTGGAGGTTTTTCAGTTTCCAGACTTAGTCAAATTTCAGGATCAGGACATTCCAAACTTAGCCAAATTTCAGGATCAGGACATCACTCTAGCAGGACTTGCTATCCAAGTGATCCCCTTGGCGACACTCAAAACGCAAAGGCTAACAGACAAAACTCTAAAAGACCTAAAACCAAACCCTAGAAAGCAAAAAAGCAAGGGTCCCCATTTGTCATGGGGCGATGTGTGAAAACGTCACAACAATACCCTAGGTTCAAAATGAGTCCACAATTGTAAAATGAATCCCAGAGCCTTTCTTACATTCAATGAGTCTATAATAAATTCAAAATGTTGCTATAGCGACAATAACAACTGGAAATGAAGCTTTTGCACTCACAACCACTTGCAAGTCAATAAAACTTGATATAACAAAGAGCCGCCACCATGAAAGCTCAAACACAACCTTTGAGTGAGATCATCTTTTGGCCAAAGGGATTTTGTCCTCTGATGTGCATGACTAAAGGGTTTTTGTTCTTTGATCATTTGCAAATCCAAGGGTTTTCATCCTCAATTAGGGCATTTGAACTTAGGACCCTTAATATCCGCAAAAAGAATGCTAAGATCTGCATTAAAGTCCTCTAACATCAGAATGGTATGCTATTGAGGATGCCCATTCCTATTGAGCATCATTTTCCCTTGGATTGCGCTTGAAATCATCCCCATATGTGCAGGTCTGTACTTGAAAGGCATGAGAATGTGATTCTCGCAACATGCAAATGTCCTCAACAATAATGGTCAAGGTCCATCAGGTTTCAAAACCCTAACCACTGCATTAATGACAACAAAGATTGTTTTCTTTGCCTTCACAATTGGAGGTACATGTAGGTCTACACCCTAAAGATTAAATGATATTTTAGGGTGGAAGAGAAACCTTATCTAGAATTTATGACATCAAAATCGAGCATTGATTGTGCTCTATGATGAGCGTTGAGGTAGATGAGATGAATAGAAAGGAATGGTGGGAGTTTTGGACTTTGAAGGTTGGGGATGATAAGGAGCTCATGCAATTAAGGCATGTGGATGAGGGGAAGTTTGAACAAGCAATCTTGATGAGATAGGATAGTGGAAAGTGTTGGGGATTAGGAATGACTCATACATCATACCACGTTTAAGGTATCCTTGCACCTCCAACATTGATAGGGTATATGCTAGAAGTTACCAGGTGTCGGAGATTGAACACACTCAATTAAAGGGATGAGTGAAATTCTAACTCCAATGAGATGTATTGAGTTATTGACAGAGTTTGGGAGTTGGGCATGACAAGAAATAGGTGCTTGGGTAGAGGTAAGGCTACGAGTCTGACTTTGACAAAGCAACTTAGTAAGTATTGAGTTGGAAGTTTGGAGTTGGGGATGAGATAAGAAGGGTACCTAGGGAAGGGAAACTTTAATAGTTTGATGGGAGCTGGATGAAAGGCATGATGGGATGGACAAGTTTGAAAGTCTGCTGCTGAAGGGACTTAGGAAAAATTGGATGTAGAGGAAAAGACATGCTAGGATGAGGAGCGTTGAAACTTCGACAACTGAAAAACAGTTAGATGATTGCAAATGCCCCCAAACTTAGAGACTTTGGGGACCTTAGACAGACATAAGGGGAAAAGAAAAGGAAGAACACACACAAAATTGGACTAGGGAAGATGTGGGAAATATGAAATAGGCATTTTGGTCCATAACATAAATTATTACAAAAAGAAGACATGAAATCCCACAAAGTATGATCAATGAAGAATGGAATTGTTGTCTTGTACCCTTTGTTGATTTCAAAATCTTTATATGGAGCAACACTTGTTGGCATAGAATGGATCTTAGCACTATTATGTTAAAGACTTAATTGTAATGCCCTCTTTCTAATTTGTTTAGTTCTGAGACTGTTTGGGTCACTTTCTTGTGTTGGGTGGTGTTTCAAACTTTTTTATATTGTCATGCTTTCCATTCCCACACCCTCCTCTCTCACTTGCTTCTCTCTTGTGAGCTTCAACCTCCTTGATTCCCCGAGCCTTGCTTCTTTGGCCATACATTTTTCTTTGGACCTTTGAGAATTTTGATGATGGCCTTACCTTTGTGAAAGTGTTAGCAGGATATCTCCTATCAGCATACAAATCCATAGACCCTCATTGTTTTGCATCCCAACACCCCAAAACCCCACTCATCAAACACTTGACATTAGACCTTGGGAGAATTCACTACTCATCCTTTAAGCATACATTTCCTCAGACTTCTGCATTCAGGTATGTACTTTCATAGAACCTTGCTGTTCGTATGAAGGACTTCACTGAGTCACGATCAATAAGGTGTTGACACTCCATTTTGTTGTGTCTCATCTTCTTTGTTTTGCCCTTGTGCTGTAGTTGCTTTGTGTTAATCTGACCTTTTCAAATTTACTGAGATGGTATAAGTGGGTTATTTAGCCATAGTGTTGCTTGAATTGCTGCTCTGTCATCCTTTGCATGCTCATTATGTGTCCAAGATTGCAAAATTTCCAAAAGTTTCTAAGTGTCGGTGTATTTGGGTGATTTCCTCATGTTCTAGATGCTGTCGAATTTTCAGACTTTTGGGTTATCGACCTTCCTCCTTGTAGCATACCCTTCTACTTGATCTCAACAATTTGGTCTAAGCCTTGTAAAATTTATTAGCCTATTAGACTTGTCGGAGTTGTCATACCAGTTGTCCGAACTTCGAAATGTGTTAATGCCTTAGAATATTTTTTGCTGTTTGAGTTTCAGTCATCCCTTACCTATGTACCATCTTCATTGTTTCCTTGAAAGTTTGAACTTTGACCATTTGCCTTAAAACCTTTACATCGCCAGACTTTTGGATTTCCTCCTTCCTCCATGCATCTTGCTCCTTCTCCAATTCTTGATTCATTGTCACTTAATGTTTTGTTAGAGTTTGGGTTGTGGGATTTGTCTTCCTCAAGTACTGATTTCTGATTTCCCATTTCTTGCGTTGAAAAGTTTACCTAAGTGTTTCAGAGTTGGGGTTTCCTTTATCTAGGCACTTGATCCTTGATTTTCTTGATTTTTAATTTTTTTGACCCCACCTACCTTTCATTCCTTTTTTTAGTTTTTACTTTCCATCATTTGGTACTTGATCCAAGATATGCTAGACTCCCAGACCTTGATAAAGCAAAATAAGTCAAAGTTTTAAGTTGACAAGTTGGTATGTTCATGAACCTACTGAAAGACCAACAAAAAATTGAATGTTGAAGAGTTTGCGAACTCTTTGAAAGTGTGATGAGCTAATAGGAGAGAAGAGTAATCAAAGAAGAAAAAGGACTAGTTTTAAAAATTTGCTAGTTCGTTGGTTCATGAACCTACAAAAAGGTTGACAATGTTTACAATGTTGGAGAGTCCATGAGTTCAAAAAGGTTGACAATGTTTACAATGTTGGAGAGTCCATGAGTAACTCCCTAAAGGTACAATATGGTTCACAAAAGGCAAAAAGCTTTGACTTAATTGTTAAAGGGCAAATAAAATAATTGTTTTAGTTGCAAAAAGGCATTAGTGACTTGTAGCACTCCAAAAACCTTGGAGCTTGCCCCCACCTATCAGTACTGCATCCTAGGCTTCCATTAATGATGCAACTGATAGGGTGTCTTTCTAGATCAGTTTTTTTTCCGGTTGGAATCAACTATTAACAATAAGACATGTATTCATGTATTTCTAGTGAAGGAAAAGACCCAAAATGCCAACTATGTTTTTTATGTAGCAAGTGAAGCTCAGTTATTGTTCGAACAACTTCGTAGGTTTTTTTTAGCATGCACTTCAGAAATGATGGTGGTATAATTGTAGAGGACTTTGGCAAGTTTAGAAAAAAACAACATTCCTCCACATTTCTAGTGCATCTAGACTTATTTGCAGCATGATTTAGGGAAAATTGCACCCAATGCATATGGGTGTTATCTGCACCATGCTATCCATGGGTTTGATTCATTTATTGCAGTTCTGACTTTTCTTTGACATGGTTATTAAGGATCAAAAAGGTTTTCATTTTGGAGGGGGTAAAAGCAAGTAGAACAATTGTAGAGTAGAAAATAGAAAATATTACAATGAACCCTAGGCTTTGTATTTTTGGTTCTGGGAATTGTGATTTTGTTATTGAATTGTTGTGGGTTTGTCTGAAATGTTTAATAAAACTATTGTAAACTCTGAAGAAAGGGTATAACTAGCATATCTAATATTGTTAGTGTGTCTCCAGGAATATTTTGTATATTGCCTTGACAGATATTGATTAGTTGGTAAGCTAGAAGGCTGTAAAATCATTCCAAAGTCTTTGTTATGTATCTCTTAAATATCAATAAAGGAATACAGGTTTATTACTGGATTGTTAAGTAGACTATTATAAAGTTTTGCAACTTGTTTGTTAAGTCATTTGCATGTATAGATCCCAGATTTATGTGTGTATTAGAATGAATATGGTATTCGGTTATATCTTAATTAAGGTATCCCATTTGTTTTCAGCTGTTGCAAGTTTTATATGAATCCAATAAACTCTGCTCATTGGATATAGGCACCAATTTGTAATTTGTTTCCCATTCCATCTTCTCAACATATTAAAAGAAATCAATCATCATATACATTTTCAGTTGTGTTGCTATTCCCAGCTTGTATGTGAGTGTAGAATAGTAATAGGGCTTATTTTATCCATTCCTTGAACACTCCTTTTGATTAGCCCTTCTCCATTGTAAAAAGGTGTAACTTTGCATATTCAAACAAGCACATAAATACATTGTGACAACCTGTATAGGGTTATAGTGTGCAGTGGGTATGGTTTGTAGCAGGTAACTATTCAATCCCATTTACATTATAACTCAATGCTTAGGGAAGCTCTCATTGGTCTTGCAAAACCAGAAGTGAAGGAGGTCCTACACACCTCAATAATTGGTCCTTACTTGCCCTATTTGAATATAGATTTTGTGGTATATTTCCTAGGTTTGACATCATTGACACTAGGCAAATTATATGACCTTTAGGGATTTGGGGCTAACAACTTAGATTACCAACAAATTGGTGTTGTTACCGGGAACATTTGAAGCAAGCATTCAACTTGAAGACCCTAGTTAACTAACAAGTGTGATGTAGGCAGGAAATCTTGCCCTTGGGAGATGCTTATAGAAAATTTGATATCAGAAAAATATATTTTTTCTAGTTTTAGAAGTGGCATATCTATCAAGAAAGCATTCAGAAATCATTTTGCAAGAAAGAGAAGTCAGAATGGAGAGAAGACAACGATTCGGGAGTCAAGGACATCTTGATGTGATTTCACTAGAAGTAAGGAGATGAAAAGCTAAAAACCTAGGTATGTTTCCTGAATATGACTCTCAAAGTACTGAATTTGTGGGCATATCAGGAAGAAGAGAAGCATTTGGGGAACAATATTAGTATACGTCAGAATCTCAGATGACATAGTTGACAACAGGATTAGAACCAGTAGAACTCTGAGATGTGATTATGGTATGCTTGGGAATGAAACGATGGTGGGACAAGGAGCAGAGGTACACCCCAAGAATTGCATATTGAAGGTATACATATGAATTGACCTCTACCTCCATGTCTAAGAAATCCAAGGAGAATTTACATCACAACTCTCCTACCTCATTTCGTGAAACTAAATAGGAGGTAGAAACTCTTTTCCAAGATGTTGATGCAGCCAATCATTCAGAAAATGAGTGTAGGGGAGAGAATTAGATCAACAAATAGACCTAATTGAGCAAATTAGGCAAACACAACTAGAAGCCTAAATTGAACTGAGGCAAGTTCAACTTGCTTAGCAAACCCAACAAATCAATCAAAATCAAATTGATGCTCAACCATGGAATAAAAATAAGAGCAATGCACACAGTTCACAACCAAATCAGCACTACCATCAACAATAGCAAAATGTAGGACAAAACATAGGAGTTAACCTTAGGAGACATGCTGAGAGATTTGCTCTAGCAAGACAGCCATTAGAATTAGAAAGATACATATAGCTTGAATATTATGGTATTCCAGAATACCCTAATCCAATTCCAAATGAGATTAGAGGAAGAGTGCCAAAATTCTAGGTCAATAATGTTGTCACTAGTGAGGACCACTTAAGGTGTTTCATCAATGTGCAAGATGAATATGAGATGTAAGATGAAGATGTTAGGATGAAACTCTTTGTGTAGTCACTAGAGGGAGAGTGCAAAATGAAGAGCACACGGTTATACTGAGAGGGGGGGGGGGTGAATCAGTACAACAACAAACTTTTACCAATATATACTTTTTCAACTTCAATCACAAGTATATAACTTATCTCATTAACATATTCATTGCACACCAACATTCATATGTGATCTAAATAATATGAACACAAGTAGAACACAAGATATATATGTGGAAACCCTTAAGGGAGAAAACCGTGGTAAATCAATGCTTTTATATATTTCTTCTTTTACAACAGTTCGTAGGCACCAACCCCTAACTCTGTTTGTGAACACCAACCCACTGGAAGCACCAACTCCGAAATCTGATTTTGTGAGCAGCTACCCACTGGAAGCACCAACTCCCAAATCTGATTTCATGAGCACCAACCCACTGGAAGCACCAACTCCCAATTCTGAATTTTGTGAGCACCAACTCCCACTCCTGAATTTTGTGAGCACCAACCCATTGGGAGCACCAACTCCCACTTCAGAATCTGTGAGCACCAACCCACTTCACATATATCTGATTTTCCACCTTTACAATGTTTTTGTACCAACTGATGATGGATTACTATGAATTTCTTACACAAGTCTGCTATATTGTCTTCTTCTGACCTTCTATGATCTCTTCCCAAATCTGGGATATTTTCTTCAGAAATCTGTTATACATTCTTCTTCAAAATCTTCTGAGTACTCTACCATAAATCTGCTATAAAACTTTTTTTTATCCTTTTCATCAAATCTGCTATAAATTTGCAACAATACCATATATAATGTTGATCACAATTTTATCTCAATGAGATCACAGTCTTCCTCTTTAATATCTTCACATTAACTCCTTCTATAGATCTGCCACAATTTCTGACTTATGATCTGCAACATTCTAATCAAATCTTTACTCACCAAATATGTAGATGTACTTCTCTTGAAACTTACTACTATATCCTCATATAAACCTGGTACAATATCTTCATTTACAACCTTCCCATAATCTGGTACACAAATACGATTGTCTTCAAAATATGTATATACACAGCCACTCACATACTTTTCTCAGACTGAAAAATAATTTCAGAATTATATTTTTCACACACCACACACTTAGTCTTCACACTACTATACCTTAAAATATCACTGTAATATGTATGAGCATATTCTGCTCTTCTACTTCAGACCTTCTGGGATATAACAGCAGACTTATATATATATATATATATATACATTTAACACATTTCACAATACTGCTGCAAGTATATGATATTCTAATAAAGATCTCTTTATTCATACTACACGTACACCACTTTTACAGAAAGATCTTTTATTATATACACACTCACTCACACCTTTCATAAAATTGTTCTCTATTTAATATCTTCTTTCCTGGAGAGAATGACTCCTTCGAAAGGAGTTGTCTTTTTGTTATAATAACAAATTATATTAGTTCAAAGTGAATCGCACCCTTTAAGCTTCCGTTGTTTCTCTTAGTTATAATAGCTATTTGTTATATCATTAGGAACTTTCTTTTTAATGTTTTTATCTTGGACGTCAAACATGGGAATCTGAAATAAATATTGATTTTCAAAACTTCTAATCCCATCGTAGTTTCTCTTATGAAATCCACAGTCAACTACTATTAAAATCACTCTCACTGCTAAAACACTTACTTTCACTATTATTGGAGAGTCGAATATGTGCGCTATCTTCTAACATAATCGCATCTTCTTTAATACTTCATTCTCAATAAAGTCGGCATATAATGAAGTCGACTTTCTGCTGCTATCATAATCGCTTCATGAATAATCACGATTTCACCTTTAATACGTATTCATCATATTGTGTTATTTTCTTGATACATATCGTATTATAGTAATTTTGTTCACTGCAAATATAAACTTATTATTATTCTGTTTGTCAATGTCGTGGTTAGTTCATGTTCATTTCACAAGTAAATCGACTCTCTATTATCTAATCTTCATCACACTATCTTTGCCGACAGTACACATCCCCGTCTCCTTTTTCTTTTACTTATTGCTTCTTGCCCAATTCTTCGATTTCTTCTCCCGTAGTCCTTTCCGGTGTTCTTAATCTGATCACTGCATTATATAACATGAATCGCTGTCTTCAAATTGATTTAGAAGTCTTTTATTATAATCAATTCTTCCACATAATGATCGATAATTATGAATCGATCAGAACCGCCGCTAAGTGAATCGATAATTATTTATAATCTTTTGAGTCTGTCAAAGATAATGAGCGCTGCGCCTTATAATTCACATCAGCAATGAAAGCAAAGATCAGGTTTTTAATAAATCTCATTGACCCACGATAATCATTCACCATTGTTGGTTTGGTTTACTAATGATCTGCTACGTATTACAGTAATACTGTGGACCTCGTATTGACTCAGCTTTGTTATTTGCAACGAAACCATAATCTGCCAGGAAATAAAATCAGAAGTATGATCTTCCATATGTTGTCTATTCTCTTTTTTGTTTAAATAATCTTTGCTCCCTTAATGTTCTTTGACCGCCTGATCATATGTTCTATATACTGAAGTCTGCAATTCTCTTGACAATCTCTATTCGTGGTCAGTTGCTTAATCGTTGAAGAATACTTTCTCCCTGTGATAACAAACCTCTATTCCCGGCTGGTGCTTCAATGAAAGTGCTGCCTTAAGTAAACACGGTCTCTTAATGAGATCGTTGAAAATTTTGTCTGTACATGCTGCATTTTATAATTGCATGTAATTCCTTTGTCTGTAAATTCTTCCTTGTAAACAACTTGTAACTTTTGTCTTATAACTCCTAATCGCTGAAATTCATCTCATAAGTGACTTAAACCACAAATAAGAGAATTGGGACGATGTGCCAGCACGTAATGTCTTTTTCAGAGTCACCACATCACTGATATTTATCTTTCTCCATCAATTGCTACACCGCTGTCTTCCAAGGTGTTGATGTGGATGAAATTGCATTGCTGCAAACTCCATACGGCCAACACAGAATAGAATAGTCAACTGATTATCCTACTCTCTCTTGAGATAAGGAAGTCTCTAATGCTGTTTTCTAAGTTTGATCAAAGGAAACTACCTCAAGGTTTCTTTTGTCAGGTCTTGACTGCGGGATCTCTCAGTGGCTTGATGTGTTTTTGCTGGAAACACAAGGGGACTTACGATTTGCAACAAGCTAGTCTGCTGTAATTCTCGAATTACGCAATAAAGAGCAAAAGGAAAGGTTTAGGAGATCTAAAACTAACAACACGGGTATGCGGGTAGACGGATTCCACATAACCAATTCCTGCTTGGCCAGAATAGCTCACAACCTTGCAGGAACGGTGCAATCTTCAAAGGGACTTGGAAGATTTTCAGACTGGAGACGCACGGCTAAGCACCCAATTCTGGCGCAGCTTAGACGGACATCTGCAATTGAACTAAGCACAATCGAAGGCTCAGGTTAACCACACAAAAGGATACACAATCAGCATATCCTCAGTGGTATGAGCCCGAATCTATCAAATACCTGCACACCCAAAATAGAAAGATCTATCTAAAATGCTGAAAGAAACCATGCAAACAGGATGAAAACAAGACAATAAACACCAAATCAATGTTTATATATTGATTTCAACTGCCTAGTACAACAATTTTTGCAGCATCTCAATGCTACTGCTAAGATCTAACCTATTCTAACCTCTAAAATCTAACTATCTAACCATCTCACTATCTAACAATCTAACTATCTAACAATCTCTAACCCTTTACAAAAGAAAGGCCTCTGCCTTTTATAGATATTACAATTTTGAACCGAAGGCTAGGATGGACTGCATCCAAGGGCCCTGATCTGTCTTCCAGAAGCTGACAGCTTTAACCCATGCCTAATTAATTCTCAGTTATCCAACCAGCAACTATCTCAACTACCTGCCACTATTTGGCTTTAATTCAAGTCTATCCAATCTTCTTGGTGGTTGGGAATAGTCATCCACAAAAATATCTTGCACGGGACCCATAGGCAGTTTACAATAAAGCAATTTCAGCTTTAAAACTGAATTTCTGGACTTAAATCCAGCTGTGTGCTTTTTTGAAAATGCATAAACTTGCAGCATTCAGAGTGTTCTTTGGTCTGTGGTCCCGGTGGTGGACTTCATCTTTGTTCAGCGGCACGGTTCCCAATGTTTGGTTGCTCTTGCGCTCTTGCATCTTTTCTTTTTCTAGTCTTCAGCGCCTGGCTTTGGATTGCGATCCTTCCTCGATTTGCGTTTCAGGTCTTTCTCCTGGTTCTTTGATGACGTCCTGCAATCAACCAATTTCATTTCATTAAATCAATTTGAAAAATTGAATAATTTAATTTTAACAAACATTAAATCTAATTACGGCGTCTGACTCGAGAAGCTCTTTGTGAGATGTATCTTGAAAATGCTTCTCCTTTCTCTTCGAATGTGAAATCTAATCCTTGGTCTTGATGGTGTTTGGGCGATTTACTTCTACGTGATTTTACCTTTGGAGTCTTGGGCGTTTTGAATGGGTTTATGGCGTTTTGAAAACTTCTTATAGCGCGATTCTGGAGGTTTGAAGAGCTTCTGCAAATTTTAAAACTCTAACTCTCATGCTTTTTTGGTGAATTTCGGAGAACTTAGATGCTATTTTGCAATTTGCAAAAACTTCGGACCCTTTGGCTTGTTTGGAATTTCGCGACTTTTAACCTTCTGGCGAATTTCAGAGCGCTTGGGGTTTTTTGAGACTTAGGCTTTTGGCGAGTTGAAAGACTTTCGAACTTTTAAACATGCTTCGCAATAAACTTCGGGCCCTATGATGCCTCTGTTTGCAAGCTTCCGCCTTTTTGAATTTCGGAGCTAAAGTATGATCTTGCAGATTTCGGGGCTTTTGAACCTTTTTACAAATTCGCCAAAACTTGAAATTTCGCAGGTATGGTCCGAAATTGAAGTTTTAAGGTGATTTTCGGACCACTTGGAAATCTTGCGCACCTTCTTTTTTAAAAAAAACTTCGGACCTAAAGCGTCTTTGCAATTTTGGAGAACTTCGGACCGCAAGGCACATTTCACGATTTTTAAATGAACTTCGGAGTTTTCGGACGTTAAACGTCTTTTGGCGAATTTACCCAGATTTCGGACCTATAAACGCGTTTGGAAATTTCGCGATTTTAATGACAAATTCGGAGGTAGGGTCCGAAATTGGGCGTTAAAGTGTTTTTCGGACCACAGGGGTCTTTTGCACATTTAAGGTAAATTTCGGACCTAAAGGCACTTTTGGCAAGTTAAGTGAATTTCGGACATCCAGTCAGTTTTGTCAACTTTTTCACTTTTTGGCCCAGGGTCCGAAATTGGACAACTTAAGTGATTTTCGGACCCTGGGGCATTTTCGCAACTTTTGAACTTTTTCACATTTTAGCCGCAGGGTCCGAAATTGGGCATTTTGGGCGATTTTAAACGTTTTCTCAAGAAGTGCGAGCTTGGGCACTTGGGCAAGTTTGTGAAGTTCTCGCCGAAGGATCATTTAATGGAATATAACATTTAAGTATAAGTTCTTATACTTTAAGTTATATTCCATATATACTTTCAGGATATTTGAGAGTGGTTTCAGACCTTTAGGAGTTATATTGCAAATTCTAGTTTTTGGAGGTTTCCTCAATTTTTTCAGAGTTAGTCAAATTTCAGAATCAGGACATTCCAGACTTAGCCAAATTTCAGCATCAGGAAATTCCAGACTTAGCCAAATTTCAGGGCAGGACAGAAAGGCACAAACTGGGGGGTCCCTGTCCAAGACGGGGATGGGTGTGCGATTCGCACAACACAAGGTTCAGTAGATGATCCTGTGTGTCTTTATATAGTTAAGACTCCCATTGTTGATCCTTTCTCTTTAATTAAATCACTGTACTCTTATGATGCTTTACTATTATTCTCTCATTAACTGCCTTCTGCATATTATCAATATGACTCTTAACATGGTAAGTAGATATCAATGACGAACACATGTCATTAATGATAATATTGTCTTTGTACCTTCGACGATAGCATTTCCATTTGGATTGTGTATTAAGCTCTTGTATTTAAATCACAACTATCCAATTCCTTAACTAATCATCTTTGACATCAATGAGAACATTTCCATCACAAAAGAGTGGTACAATAGCATTCCAGATTTAAGCATCAACTCATAGGATGAGTTTGTGAGGGCTTTTAGAGTGCAGTATGCAAAAAGAGTGGATCCAAAATTTACAATCAATGAGCTAACAATAATAAAAGGGGTATTGTTGATTTCGACAATGGATTTGTAATGACAATGAGAAAATTGCTCCATCATGTGAGACTGAATCAAAGATCCAACAACTGCATTCAGCACTATCTCAAAAAGCCATCAATGCATATTCCTCATCTGGTCTTCCTCATCAGTCTCTACCACGTTAGCTTCATTTTGTTTCTTGTTGGATGGATCAAATTGTTGTTTCCCACAATCATTCTTCACATGCCCAAATTTCTGACAAATAGAAGCATTTTACCTTTCTCCATGATTGTGATGATGAAGAATGAGAATTGTTACCTGCATTTTGAAATCATTGTGCTCAATTGTGACGATGAAGAACAATGATAAGAGCAATTACACTTTCTGAACTCTCAGAAGGAACTTCACTAAGTTGTTCTTATCATTGTTCCTTCGGCAACAAATATGTGCTGACCTTGTCAAAGGTCAAGTTTTGGCATTTTGCCAATAGATTAAGAGACTACACAAAAGTCTCATAGGAGGCTAACAAAATGTTGATGGTCAAAGCAACCATGTCCTCATCATCATTTGCTTTGTTGACAGTAGCAAGCTGATCACTAAGATTCTTGAATTTGAGAAGATTATTTGACAATGACCCATCCTCATGCAATTGTGTAGAAAATAAGTTTTTAAGATACAAGACTTGACCTTTTTCTGACACTTGATACTTGTTTTGCAAACTATTCCACAGAGTACATGGAGATACAGCAATTTGGACTTCGGGATTATAATCATCTGACACTAACAACTAGAGAATCGATAGGGCTTCCCTATGACACTTGTCATAGTCACCTGGGTTATTAGCAAGCTTGATTTTTGTGCCTAACAGGATTTTGTCACATTCCTAAAGTTCAACAATTGCTACTATCTTTGGACTTCATATATTGTAGTTTTTAACTCATCAATTTTTGTGACTCAGTCAACGCTAATCTAAATATGAGCCATTACCCTAGCAACCCAAAAAAAACTTTTCTTGAAAACCATTGAAAAGCTATGCTACACTAATCTAAATATAAGCCATTACCCTAGTAACCCCCCCAAAAAACTTTTCTTGAAAACCATTGTAAAGTTATGCTGATCTTTTCTTGCAAAAATAAAACTGACCCCAAAAATTTAAACTTCATGCCAAATAATAATTTGAAAAACCTGTTTTGTTTGACTCAAAAATTAAAAACTTTGGAAATTTTCCAAAACCCTTAGAATAATATTTGATAGTAGGCGAACAAATTGTGCCCTAGCAATGAATGTAGAAATCGCACGAGCTCCTTCTTGTGTGTTTTTGGTTTGTGCCTATTACTTATTTGATAAGATGGCAAATGCAGATAAAAATTGCAACTCCAAATTTGTGTGTGATTAAGAACTTCTGTTGTGTGCTTGAAAAAATGCTGATCTTTTGCTATTTTGGCTGTGATTGCTGGAAATGAATCGTGATTTTTGCTGGAAGCTTAGTAAACTCGTACATCTGGAATTTTAGCCATTATTTGCAATTAAAAAACCCTTAAAAAGACCTTGTGAAATTCCTTTGATTTCTTCCTTTTTTTGCCCATGATTCCTCCCTCACAATTTTTAAAAAACAATGAACACGATTTGATTTTTCACATGACGTAGTGCTTGTACCTTATGTTCCCAGCTTTGAAATCTGTGCGATCAATTCAATCTGGCTTTGATACCAATGTTGGTAAAAACTGAAGAATAAGATGAGAGAAATTGGAGTATGTTCTCATGTGGAGAGCATTGCATTATATTAACAATCATATGCTAAAAATAGCATGCAGTTGCATACTAAAAATAGATGTAGTGTATGAATAGAAAAATGTTACAAACTAACAACTAAATAATCAAAGTGACAATTGTATGCAGATACTTTATTATAATATTAAACTAACATAAACTAGTATTCCAATAAATCTGAAAAATCTTGAGATAGAAAATTTGGATAATGATTTATTTGTCTAGATCATTCTACCTAAAGGAGAATATCTGTTAATAATTTTCATGGGGTTCAAGAAGAAAACTCATAGCTTTTAAGGCAAATTTAACATTGCCCCAAAGGTGGATGTTTTGATAGGAAAATATTTAGGTCCGATGTCAGTATTTGTCCAAGATCAATCCTTTGTAGTGATTAGTGATCAAATTATCTGACATGAGGTCACTGTTAGTCCTTGTTTTTCTATTGGCAACCATCCTCATTGGTTGTTGGGCAGTGACCACAACACTTATCTGCCTAACAGCAACTACTTTAACTATTACTTTAATTTTTTTTTGATTTGGTAATGGAACATGGTGGTTTAGGTGGGAGAATTCACCATAAAGCAGATGGTTTATCACATTCAACCCTCTCATGATGCTTATTTATGGAAATAAAATTTCTTACCTGATACGACCTTTGCAGTGAGCCATATTTGCCTCCATGAGATATATGGCCAGATGGGCCCACAACCTAATCATCTTCCACAATTATTAACTGCTATTTCTTCTGCTTCTGTTGGTTGTTTGGCATACACATTTTCTATGGTAGTGTTTTCTTTTTTATCCAGAGCAAGGAGCTGTAAACTTATGCTTCTAAGAATTGTGATTGAAAAACTTGGTACGGTGAAATGAAAGAAAAAAAGAACTAAAAAAAAAATCGTTTCTGTGATTCCAAAAATAAATTTGACATGATGACTATCCTCCTGTGTTGATGTGCCTCTATGATGATTCAGAGTCTTGATCCATTCGATTATTTCTTGGGTATTAAAATCCCATCTTTGCATATCAAACAGAAGTGATTCCTTTAAGAATGGTGGGCATGTAATGTCCCCTACCTGATCTATTTCAACATATTTAAATTGATTGATATTCTTCAATTAGTTATTAACAAATGCTTATCTATTTTCCTCATTAGATGATTAATATCATTATTAATATAGATATCAGACCCAGTTACTACTTCAGTTTAAGGGAGAAGGGTTTACGTATGTTACCAAAGCGCTTAGAGACCAACTACAATAGGTTTCCTCAAAGTTTATAGATCCAAGCCCTTATCTGTATTGGGTCTATACCCTCAAGGCTTATGGGTCGCTAATCCCCACCCTATCTTGGGACTAAACCTATTGCTTGGATTTAGACTGCCCCTCTTTGGAACATCTCATCCCCATCTTCTTAAAGACTGACTGTAATAACATGATTTAGACTATAAGTACACTAACTTCTCATGTATTATAAATATATATGAAATTAAGTATGACTGTCATACATATTGCAGTTTATAACAATATTATTACTAGATTCTGCATAACAACTTTATCAAGCTTCATATACTAAGCATACAAATTAAGCACATCCCCATGCATACCACCAAGAACACAAATGTTACTGCCTGTAACTTGATAACAATTCTGATCTGATCTGATCAATGGTGATGTCACTAGATGCTTTTGATTCCTTCCCTTTATATCTCTCAATTTGAGGGAGAGGTCGCACCTCTTCATCATGTATGCCCTTTGGCAAGAGACATACCCTTTCACCATTAGCACCCTTTGAAAGAGTGCAACTCTTCATTATTTCTACCCTTTGAAAGGGACACAGCCTTTCATAATCAGATCTGCACTTATTATTTAAATCAGATCTGCACTTCTCATTTCCGAACTATCCCCCCCCCAAATGAGGTTTTCTTCTCCCTTTTATATCTCATTGTTGAGGGAGTCACAACTTTTCCTTTCATGTCTTTTGACTTCTCATTAACTTAATTAATTTTTAATTAATCATATTTAATTATATTATTTTATATTTTAATTTAATTTTTAATGTTTTAATTTTATTATTATCATTTATTATTAAATTATATTTCAAAGTGGGGACATTACAGGGCATTAATACATTGGTGCT
This sequence comes from Cryptomeria japonica, assembly GCF_030272615.1. Lineage (NCBI taxonomy): Eukaryota > Viridiplantae > Streptophyta > Pinopsida > Cupressales > Cupressaceae > Cryptomeria > Cryptomeria japonica. Next base: position 239,403,603 of record NC_081407.1, on the reverse strand, counting down.
TTTCTGCCTTAGTTCATGCAAAATGATAAAAGATTTGTTGAAATTTAATGTTGGTGGAATGCTGTTTAGCTGATTATGAAAGTTCTTTGCTAGCTCGATTCCTGCTGCAGCATTGACTGCCCTCTTGGAATGCTTTATCAATGCTTTAGATTGCCTGTAAGAACATTTTTATGGGTTACATCTGCTGTGGTTACAACTGTCCTTGAGAGCTTGAGGAAATTTATTATGAATGCTGTTCAAATTCTGAAAGCGGGTTTGTTTATTGGAATGTTTATTATTGTTGTGGGGTGGATGAGTACAATGCTGTAGCAGCAAACGTAGTTGGCGGAAAACAGGGATAGGTGTGTTGGGAGTTGAGCAAAAGTAATACAACTGGGGAAAATAAGGTGTACATGGTTGGTAGTACTTATCATAAAAGATTGAAGGATTTACAAGAAAAGTAGCAATTAAATGGGATGGCTTCATACGACTGAGAGGGTGAAAATGGATAAAAGAGCTAATCTTTCTAATATTAATAAATCCACAGATCCATAGGTTCATTTAACATTGTTTGTAATTATGTGGGATGTATGATGATACTATTCCAGCCATAGATTTAAATTTTTAAATTATGTCTAGAATGTATATAATGGAAAATCTTTTGACAATACGCGTTTCCTGGGAACAAAGGAAGCAACCACCTGAAACCAGGGAAAAAATGAATTCCTCAAGCTGAATAAGAATCATTGGAGTTCTATTTTTCTTTTACAGTTCTTTCCATTTTAATAGATTTATGAACTAAGTGCATCCTCATTTCTCTGTTTTATCTTTAAAGCTGACTGTTCCTTGAATTTATCATTTAAAATAACGACTTCTCTTATTTGCTGTCGACAGAGTTATCGAGAATTATGTGAGAAGTATCCTATGTTTCGTGAGAGGTCAGAAAATGTTGAGCTTGCAGTCAGAATCTCTTTGCAACCCTGGAAATCTTTCAAACCAGATGGAGTAAGTGTTATACCTGATCTATGACGAGGTTGAAAAATTAATAAGATATTTTGAGTCCCGTTCTTCTGTGTTATTCTGCCTTCTGTTACATCTTGATGATTATTGAGATCTGGGAATACAGATTTATTTTTATGCTTTCCAATATCTCTCACCATTTCTAACTTTCCCAAAGCCATCTCTTTCTCATCGAAGCTGATATTGTTAAATCTATTTAAGGCATAAATTGGACAATTTTTTCCTGGAAATGCATCTTTAAGTTCTCATAAAAAAATGCCTAGTATGTGCATGGTGCCTGAAAGGAGCTGTCACCAACTGGAATTGCAAACCTTGTGTGTAATTTGTAAGTGACGGACTACCAGTTTATATGGTTTAGCCTTATAGAATAATTACCATTGCTAATTAAGCACATGGAAGCACATCATTTTTTGATGAGAAATTGGCTGTTTTAGATATTAGTGAACAACTCAGATAAGATGTCGATCAAATCATCTAAATACAATTCCATTAATGATTTAACAATTATCTATCTTGGAAAATGTCGTAATTCTATCCTAATACCAAAATATGAAATTACACGTGTAACATGTGAGCAAATAGAACGTGAGAGCCTCCACTACAAGACAAGTTAACAATTCTCAGATTGCTATAAAATATAATAAGGAACATTTGTTGTAGAATGCAGATCTAAATTTTTTGCTTGAGTTGGAGTAACTTGATGTCTCGAAAAATCAAACAGCTAAGTTACCGGTACTGGTTCAGGTTCAAGTTTGAGGGTTCAGTTCGTAGATTTAGTCAAAAAAAATTTGGGGATTGGGTTCGTCCTTACAAAAACATATAAAAACCAGAGATATATACATATTTGCAGCAGTAATTAAGTTCAAAATGCACCACACATAGCATTATATATTATTGTAATGGTGAATATTAGGGTTTCACCAATTAAGGTTACAAAACCACTAATTTTTATTTAATTAACCATCACATTGAAAGAGGGAGGGACTTAATAGATTGAGGCTTAATCCCTCTAAGGAAAAAGATTTGAGATATTGATTAGGTTCACCTCTGTTAGGGTTTTGATTCCCTCTTTCTAAGTTGAATTGTGAAAATGCTGAAATTAGGGTAAATGGGTGAATATTGAAGAGATTGGGCATAAACAGTGAACTACAGTCGTCATATGGAGACACCAACCTGGATTTGGTCAAAATAGGATGTTTTGGATCTGTTCCTAGAAGTTTGGCTTGATTTTTCAGGACCGTGCTGCTCCAATTTGGCCTGGTCCTCCAAATTTATTGCCATGAAAAGGTGAACCTGTTTGTCTTTGCAATTCTTGTTGATCCTCTTGAATGCAGCTCTGTACCTGTTTCTTGCACACAGAAAGAAGGGGGACCTTGTTGGGAATAGGGGTTTGCCTAAGTCAAACCTTGGTTTGGAATCAACCTTGAATGAAATAATGCAAATACTGAAATAATTTTTTGAGGAAATATACTTTAGATCTGCAATTGCGGATGATGATGCTTTGTTCTTTGAATGTAATCACATATGTTGTATGAAATGCCATGAACATGACAAAACCCTAATCACACACACATGCTTGCATGGAAATTGACATGACTTTGCTCCACAATGCTAGATGATGAATATGCAGCCTTGAAGATCTTTGAAAATGCTTGATAATGATTGCTTCATGGATGTACACGTGATAAGAATTGATTGCTTAGATTGTTGGGGGTGGATAGATGAAATTAGGCCTATAAAATGTCTTTATATAGGGGTATCTAGGTAAATTACCGATTAGGCCAACCTCCAACGGTCATGCGGAGCCATGGGGATCAAATCTTACCGAGGAGATATAGCACCTACCCCATTTTAAATTGGGGCCAAATTAGGAGGGACCATGGTGTTTTGGGGTGCCATGGTCCAGACTAGGGCGCTCCACACCCTGGTCCCTCTCCAATCAGGGCCTAAACAATGTTAAAATAGGGTGGGTGTCCCATGGTAGGACCCACAAAAGGTTGTTCATGGCCTCAAAATTGGAGAATAGGCACAAACGGACCCGGAAAGGTGATGAGGATAGGACATGGTAAAATAGGGGCACAATCAGAAGGTGTAAATTGGCCTAGTGACAATTTACAACGCTACAATTATATAATAAACTAAACCAGCATAAAAATACAAATATTACAATGTCAATCAGTGAAACTCGAATATTATGATATATATAAAAATAAAAAATAATAATCTCTAGTGTCAACAATCAGCCATCATTGATCTAACATTGTCATATGGGTCTTCAAAAATAGTATCACCATCCATATTAGAAGTAGGTACTAGTAAATTAGAAGAACCACAAACATTGGCACTAGTGCTAGCATTAGCACTTTTGTGCTTGCTAGTTGGTTCATCTTTAACATAAAGTGCAACAAAGTGGGAAGTGGAAGCATCCAAGTCAATATGCTTTGGCTTGATATCCCACTTCATTCCTTCCTTGTAGCCACTTTGTTTGTGTAAGGATCCACAAGTTTGAATGCACATACACCAAGTCCTCTACCTCTTTTGAGTGTAGTCGATTGTTCTTTATTGAGTAGATGGAGTATGTGCTCCAATTCCTCTCAAATGAAGATGAACTAGCAACCTGTTAAGACAAAATTGGAGAGTTAAGAGTTACTAAATTCAAAAAAATAAATTATAAAATTAAAATATAAATAAAAACATAAAAGATAAAAGAATTTTATTATAGAACTTGTGATAAAAATTTGATTGTAAGAGGTTGTAGGCGTGTGAATGATTGGCCATGGAAGTACCACCAACTATGACCATCGACCTTATACTTGTCCCGAAGAACATCAATACTAAAGTCATTGGAGTGTGCAAAATCCATGAATTCTATCCTCAGTGCATCTCGTATGTCAAGATCAATGAAGAGTTTGTGAAGTGCTATCTTGTATCTTTGACTGACTTCAACATCTCAATATGGGGCAATTCTTGTTGACATGGAAAGGAGCTCAACAATATAATTTTTTGGGACTCAATGCAAAGGTGTAATGTCCCCTTCTCAATGATGTGCTTTCAGTGCTCCATTGGCCTATTCTAGAGACCCGTAGGCTATGTGGAATGAAGAATTAGGGTTTCAAACGTTGGTGAAGCGAGAACTTACTATTTTTAGTAAGTTAGGGGTTGGCTGTTTGGATGATGCTGTCTTACTGAGCTTTCCATGCTCTGTCACTAGGTGCGAAGATCATGCTTTTCGGGTGGCAGTATGGAGCATTTCTATTTTGGCAGTGGACAGGGTCCTGATCCTGCAACAGTTCTATGGTCTTCTTTACTCTGCTTCATCCTGGTTTTGTTGATGACAGTATGGGAGTCATAAGTGATTTAATTAAATATTATTTCCTTGTCTAAGGTTTAATATTTAAGTATTTGTATTTACTGATTAAATGTATTGAGGATGACTTAGGGAAAAATAATTATTTGATATCCATGTGTTATTTTTCCAAGTCAAATGGCATATTATTTCGTGGCAATTTGGAAGGATAAAACATCTCTTGTTTTATAATTTTTACATTGCAAAAAACGCCACCAAAAGGCAAAGTTCGAACTTGCCTAGGAAGAGGGAAGTGGGTGCCAAGTTGGAGGAGACTTGAAATGAAATGGAGTTTGAGTTGAGTTTGGGCGCCATTTGCATTTGAATTTGGGGGAGCTTGGAGTTATAATTATGAGCCTTGGGATCTCATTTTACCATCTTGAAAAATTGCATCGTTATGCTACCGGATTGGCGTATGAACTTTGAAGCTTCGGAGTGCGGCTCCCTAGTGTTTCCAGTTTCGTACTTGAGATATAGTACCTAGCTGTGTGATGTATTCTATGACATTTTCAGTGCATATTTCAGTATTTTCGAAGTGTGGAGTGATTTTTGGAGTTCCTGGTTTCCCTGTGGCTGAAGCAAGTTTTCGATCATACCTCATTGCTTGAGCGACTGATCATTCTGGGTACTGGCTCAATCCTTCTTCTTGCTGTTGGTGATACATCTTGTAAGTTTGTAGCACCATATTTTGAGTTTTGAATTTTATATTGCAAATCGAAATATTCTAGCTATAGCTAGGTGTGGCTTTTGGTGATTGCATTGGGATGAGTGTAGGGTGTTTTGAAGTTTTTGGTAGCTCTATTTTGGATCATTCTTAGTTGCTTCTTGTCTAGTGTTGGTTTGGGAGTGATTTGGAGTGAATTGAGAGAGATTTGAGTGAGATATGAGCAATTTAGTGAGTTTATGGGTTGCTGGTTATGCATTTCCAGCCTGCTGTTTTGTGTTGAATTAGTTTGATGATCATTATCTCGTGTTCAGCAATATACTTCTACTCTCACTTTCCTCTCTATTGTAAGGTTAAGTAGTAGTACTACTAATCGTTCTGGATTGTAATCTTCATATCCCGCTGAGAAGTGGAAGAGGCTGGCATGCCGCATATATCTGATATTTTGTAATTCAGTCCTCCCACTGAAATATTGCAGTCGAGTGATTTTTGTTTGCAGTGTTGTTCTCTTGGCTGTTTTACCGCCAAGTTCCTTGCTTTCCCGCTAGATAAGCGGAAGGGGCTGGCTTGCCACCCGTATTGTATTTCAGTAATTCAACAGTTTATCTCTAATGATCTGTAATATCCCTTGCCCAAACTGACTGATTTTGGCTCAAGGAATATTGTCAAACACTTTGTATGCTGTCTTTCTTTATTCTGATTTTTGTATTTTGGATTGTTTGATACACTTTGAAAGTTGCCAAGAAATTTAGGAAGTTCACCAATGATGTTGACAATACCTCTTACAATGAACTAGTATGCGAGTGCAGTTCTTTTTGGTATTTTCAATGTGGATTGCATACCTACAGCCAACTGACATTTCGACAAACAACTGGCATGCGACTATTATGCTGATCATATTTGCTATTAAAAGGACATTTCGTCAAACAAATTGTATGCAACATATATCTTCTTTATTGAATTCATTCCTAAGTACAATGCTGCTATGGATTTGCCAAGACTAATTGGCTTACAAAAAGACTACAGCAATACCAAAACTGATTCTAAGTTATCACTTACAACAGCAAAATTATATGCCTAAGATTTCAATACTAGCTACTAATAGTTGCAAGAGGAACCTGATAATAGTGATGCTCGATGATGGAGATGAAAGTTGCAATCGGAATCAAGCACAAATACTGTAGCGTGACACTGTTCATGTGCACTGTTCATGCGCACTGTAGCAGCAAGAACAAACTTGCAATCTGCTCTTAAAACCTTGAATAATTTGTTGATAATCTCTCCCAACAAGAATGATATAACTCCATGTGCCAAAGAAGGATGATTCACAACCAATTATAAATGTTCTCCAACAATAAACTTCAAACCCTTGTAGAAAACTTCACCAATTTGCACAAATGAAAGAACTGAAGTATTCTTTCCCACAACTGCAATAATTCAGGTGTTATTTCACACCTTCAAAATTGCTATCAATAGGAAGTTTTCGTTTCCTATGATCAAAGAAGAAAATTGCGAAAGCCCTAGGCTCCATAAAATAAAAATCAATCAAAATACTATTCATCAACTGGATGCCGAGAATGAACTCTTGCCTTTCCTTTTATTCTTTCCTTAAGAGAGCTCAAACACCTTCCTGGCCAATGTGGGATAAAAGATTTATTCCCACATTAAATTATTCACTTAACGCACTTTATTATATTAAAGTGACTTTATTATTATAAAGTTACTTTAGAACTTTATAATAATATTAAAATATTAAATAAATCACTTAAGTCACTTAAACTTTAATATCTCTTGATGTACTTGTCTGATTGCTAAACCGTCTGAGCCAGGAGTCGACTCTCCCTATTCTCCATGTGATTGGATGCCTGTCTAAAGATAGAAACCCTGAATAGTGACTTACTATAAATAGTAAGTATGTGGAACTGAGTCTAGAAATAGCTGCAAAGGCCCAATCAAGGTTGACACTGCCAATAAGCTCTGCTCAGGTGTCTTTCTATTAATAGGAACCCTGACTCTCCCAAAATAGTAACTTACTATAAATAGTAACTTACTATAAATAGTAACTTACTATAAATAGTAAGTGTGCCAATCTGAGTCAAAAAACCTATGCAAAGGCCAAAACCTGAATCCAGCTGAAGAGTAATGTCTCTAATCACCAAGTAACTGCCACACGAGGCCCTCTATCAATAATTATTAGCCTACGAGGGTCAAATGATAGGCTAATTCTTACAAACTCTGATGCTCGCAAAATGGGGACATTACACGATCCCCTGCTACCGTATGCTCTCACCCTCCCAGTCTGGGCTCTCGGTGATCAGAAAGTGTAGGGTTCTTTCCAGTTGTTCAGTTTTCATTATTCTAACCCTAACGGGTGATTGGTGATTGTGATATTGCTCTGAAAAAACAAAAAAAAATTAGTGGGAATATTACAAAAGGCAAGCAGATGTAGCAGAGTGGTCATTTTGTTCCATCTTTCTTCAATGATTTTGTGTAGTTGTTTGAAGAAAGTTTCTTTAGGATCTTGTTTTTTTCCATTTACGATGGCTTTCATTTTCTCAATTATTGAGTTCATGCCATCATATATCTCATCCAAATAAGGCTTATCCATTTTGGTATAACAAATCATGTACAATATGTGCTTAGTTCAATTGAGAAGATATTCAACATGATCACGCCAAATGTCATCTAGGATCATTTGTTTAACCTTTGCTGCCCTTGTAGTTATAGATTGCCTCCATATGGACCAATTTGGGTCAATGACCATGTTTGAAAGTGCCTTATGAATCTTTACAAGTCGTCTCAACACAATTGTGTTGGAGGCGAAACGGGTCTCAACAACATGTTTGAAAATCAAAATTAAAAAATAAAATTTACAAAAATTAAAATTAAAATAAAATTAAAAAGTTTACTAACTTGAAGCATATTAACTTACCTTCAGCAGCTCCAATTTTGAGAATGTTCCTAGTATGCCTTGTGACATATGGTGTTTGGTGATGAACATTTAGATCTTTTTGGCCTGAGCATACACTTGTTTGATCCAATCAATTTTGATGCCATTTTTTTGTAGAATAAGGTTGAGGGAGTGGACAACACAAAGTGTCCAAAAAATGTGTGAATAACGCTCGTCAATCGATAACTCAGCCGCTCTACAATTTTTGACATTTTTTGTTATAATTTGCACAACATATTGAGGGCCCAATTTGTTTAGTGGCTTGACAAAGAATATTAGCAATAATTGCACCATCCTTCACCTCTTCATAATCCATTGCTCTCAAAATCATTGTCCCTCTAGGGGACACTACAATAACATTGATTAATGGACAATTTATTATATCTTTTCATCCATTCTAAATGATGGACACACTTGTTTCGGTCGACAAATCTGTTATGTCCTTCAAGGACTCCTCTACAAACTTCACTTGTTTTTCTGATAAGGTGCTACACACTTCTCAAAACTTGATTCCTTGTACTCTTTTGGAGCCTCATTAATTATTTTCACCATTTGTTGCCAATACGGTGAGTGAACAATGTTGAATGTCAATCCATTCACATACAGAAATCTTGCTACTTGTTGATCAACAATCTCTTGAGATTCCTTTTGAAATGCCATTTCCAACGGTCCCTTTGATCTCATATGTGTATAGGCCACATGTTGTTCTTTAGATGTGAGCAAAATTGGGTGGCTGTCTATAGGTTGAAGATTAGATGGCGGTGGAGAGGGCTTCATGCCTCAAGATCCTTTCTTTAACAAATGATGATTTGATTTTATGGCTTGCTGCTTGATCTGCTTTTTCTTGCTCATTAATTTATACCAAGACTTGTGATTTTCGAATGGGTTTATCATCTTTGCCTAGGCAAGCTTTGATACCTAGTCTAGGCATGTTGCACAAATGACCTTTCACTCGGCTGTATGAGCTTGAATATCCAACATCACACCCACTACAAACCCAAACATAACCCCCACCACCTGAAAGTTGTTGTACCATTTCAACATATTTCCAAAAGGGAAGAGTTTGGGTTTGTTTTGAAGCGGGGTTGGCTCATGGAGCTAGAAATAGATGCCATTGTAATACACTAATACCTATGACAACAAGTTCAATAAACAATAATTCAAAGAATTGAAACAAAGAAAACAAAAATAACCCAATTCATTTAAAAAAAATTATGCACGTGTTTTAGATTTCCTAGAAGAATGAAAACAAAATATAAACTTCAAAACAAAACAAGAGAGTTCATTTGTTAAAAAAACAACAATTTAAAAAAAAATAAACGTACCTCTTTTGTAGAAATCTTCCTCTAAGATCTCTTTGGTAGAAAATGAACTCTTGCAAATGTGTAGGAATAGCAAACCAACCAGTTTGGAATGTTCACCAATCAATCTTCAACTCTATTCATGCAATGGCAAGCAAGGAAAAACGTTCAGCAAGGATGAATAATATTTTTGTTTTTCATTCAAAATATGATATATGATTTTGATTTTGTTCTTTAAGATGTCTTGGATACCACATTTTAGGGTTTGAGGGGGCAAATTTTTCTTTTCGATAAAAATAAGTAAAAAAAAAGCAAAATATGCCACTTGGGCATGGTTACTCGCCAAATTCGTTATGATTACATTGATGTTCACAAATGAGCAGGGTAAGTCAAAGTGACTTGAAAATACATCAAATTACATCAGCAAGCTGAAATGCTGAAAAGATAAAAGTTAAAACAACTACAATAACTGAAAGAGTAACTAAAATTAACAACAGAAAAGGTGCTAACTAGAGATAGCTAATGCAAAACAGGTAAGCACTAGACAAGTCAGAAAAGACAGAGCCATATGATGCAAAAAACTTAAGTAATAATCATGTAAGGGGAAGGCTGCTTGCTAAAGAAACAACTGGTTTAATATAACAGGCCTGGCTGTAAAAAAATTGTACTAGAATCTGTTGTGGAGAAAGAGCCAACATCCTTATCGAACATCACAAAAGAGCTAATATCCTTCTCAATCTCCACACAAGGGGAACAACCTCATTAATCACCATAGAAGGGCCAATACTATTTCGAGTAACACACATTGGAAAATGGGGTAAGCTGAGGAAGTAGGGTACTTCTCCCAGAGCCTCTCCTAACATCTATGACAATGATCATTTAAAAATAGGAAGAAAATTAGTAATTCGTGACTGTCCTGTAGCTTGGACTGAAGGTGAGTTATGGAGACAGGGATGCATTACTAATTTTTTCCTTACTTTTGGAGTATCTTAACAAGGTAAGATAGTGTTCCCTTACCTATGTTTAGATACAATCAAAAGTATTTCACAGTTTGCATCCAAAATACATCTTCAAATCCTTTATTATTGCTTTGATGCAAGTCTCTGTTTCCTATTCGTTAATGTCTTGCTTAACAATATCTATGAAAAGCTATACATCCTACTTAGTTTCTGTGGCTTGGCATCCACTTGAGTTTATCACAGTTGGTATTGATAATTATAATTTGTTTCTGGTGATGAAAATAACATTATGATCATTTCCAGAGCTTTCTGATTTTAGTTGACCTCTTTGATACAGGTTATTTTGTTCTCCGACATTCTTACACCTTTGTCAGGAATGAATATTCCTTTTGACATTATTAAAGGAAAAGGTCCAGTTATTTTCAATCCAATCAAGACCTTGGGTGATGTGGCTGAAGTGAGGGAGTTTGTTCCACAAGAATCTGTGCCATATGTTGGTGAGACACTCTCAATCTTGCAAGAAGAGGTACGACTCTTTCCCATTTGATGCATTTTGCTCTCTCTTGCACTGACAAAATCACAAAAACCTTGTCTATTGCTTGAAACTGCTATTTTGTGTTAGTTGTTTTTGCTTGAATATATTGTATTAGTTGTTTTTTGCTTGAATATATTAAAAATTTAAAACTCTTAGTCAATTGAATGAGATTATAAAGAATTAAAATAGAAAGTCCTTTATAAGTTAAAATTAAAGAGAATATACTACAACTTAGGTCGATTGAGTATTAGTCAGTGAAATTAGTGATATTTGCTGCTGAGTTGAATTGCTTGTATTAACAATCTCGACATTGCAGCAGTGGCTGCTATAGCTTTATGAGCCTAGCTTCTTGGTGGCAACTGTGTCAGTAATGAGTATGTATTCATCTTGGCTTATGGCACACTGGCAGAGAGTCAAGACTACTGCTTATTCCATGAAAATAACAAAAAACAGTACCAAAAGCAGCTGGCTTGGTTTAATTGACTATTCAACTGGGGCTATTTGTCAGATATTTGTGTAGATATGTAGTAGAACCTCCCCTATATATGTACTCTAATGCATTAATTCAGGTTCATGGAGCGGGGCATTTTAATGGGGATTAGGGTTTTAATGGTCGCATCAAAGGTTATTTCTATAAGGAGGCCTAGGTTGTATTCTTTTATATCACAATGCCTACTTTAGCCTGATGATGGTTTGTTACACAAACCTATGTAGAAATTCTATTTGTGATCATTATTGACTGTGGAAACCTATTCTCTTCTACCTTTCATAGTTAGCATGCAGGAAAGATGTTAAGGTATTGGATCTGGAAGCTCAGAATTATCTTTCAATTTTTGACATAGCATATGAAGTCAAGGAAAGAACCCAGCAAAAGATTATCACCCAATCATGAAGTTGTTTACATCATCTTCAAAGTGATTGAAGAGAGCGTGAGAGTGGAGACCAGGGAGGACATTTAATTTTGAAGAACAGAAAAAATGACTTCACCATGGTATGATCCATTTCTTTGATCATCATGTAAGCATTTATAACATCATATTGGATTTTTTAAATGAGAAACCCATTTACAACATCATAATAAAATTATTTATGATATTATCATAACTGGCATCAGAATGACATCTGTTTTTAAGCCATGTTTTAGGAGAGGCTCTCTTGCTGATTGACATGGATTATGGAATCTTTAATTCTCTTATTGTTTTTTTAATCTTTCCTTTGAGGGAATATTGTATATCTGAATATCTGACCATTATTGGGTAAGGATATTTTGGAGATTATTGAAGAGATATACTTGTGAGTTTGATTTCTAAAGGGATGGGGATGATGAACATTAATGGGTGCCTACTAGGCACCAGCATGATAAATTTTGTGATGGTCATATGCCTTAACTCACCTTGAGGGTTAGATTGGTATATTTGTTCCCTGTTTACCTTGTGTTGGTTAACAGATTTGTCCCCTTTTGCAGTAACTGAATTTAAACTCTATCAACCCAGAAAATGAGGACAAAAGTATTAACAGCAGTTGGGTAAGTTATCGATTAGCTTCCCTTTGAATTTTCTTGTGGTATAGCTCCCTTCTTAAATCAAATTTATAGATTTTAAAAATTATAAAATGGGGGTATGTGTTGATGTGTTCTTTTACTTTTTATGACATCATGCAACACAGAATAAAATACCAAGGTATCTTATCCTCTCTTGAACAAAATCCTCTCAAATGCTGAACTAAGTGATCACTTGAGGTGACTCCAAGGTTCCAAATGACAGGTCTTGACGTGTGGATAAACTCAATGGTTGATGTGGATGCTGGTAATAACAAGGGGACTTACGTTTTGTATAAACTCTTGCTTGAATGCTGCTGGAACGTGAAATTCACTTGACTATAAAACAAAAGGCAAAAGAGATAGGATTTAGGAAGCTAGTTTAATCCTAGGAATGGAAGAGACTATGAATGATTTGGTGACATTCTACTAGACTTTGCTTTGCTTTGCCATGCAAAGCAACAACTCCACAAAGCTAATGCAATCTTCTAAAGTAATCTTATGATGTTCAAATCACCACCAACAACATAGACACCATCAATGTGATGCATATCAATGGGTGAATAGTAATTAAAGTTGAGCTTATATAAAGAGTTCATTTAACCACGCAAAGTATTTAGCAATCAGCAAAACACAGTTAGTATGAACATGCGAATTTCACCACTAAGCATCCACAATAGCTTCCTTCCATCTAATCAACATAAAAATAAATGAGAAGTAGAGACCATGCAAATGTTGAATCAACACATGAAATTCACCATATCCTCAATGAAAATATTATGCTTCTTGCAACAAAGTCTTGGCAACAATCTCCTTTTCTCCTAACCTACTCTAGCTATCTACTATCAACTATTAACTACTAACTATTGATTGCTAACTATTCTCTATTAACCTTTACAAATGAGAAAATTGAGCCTTATATAGATAGCTCTTTACAATGAGTGGCTCAAATTGATTCACAATTAATGGCCAATATTACAAGATAAAACCCTAATTAGGGTTTGTTACAACAAACTCCTTTTCAGCCAATGAGAAAATTACATTTGATTTGACATATGTTCCACATTGAATGTGAACCAATAGAAAATGAGGCTAGGTATCTTGAATTTTGTGCCTCCATTGAATGAGTTAGGTATATTGCATTTGGACATGTTGACGTGGAATTCTTTGATTGGCCGGTGATGACAAGGATGCTACCTCAATTTGCATTGCAGACTTGACACCTCATCACAGGCGTATGTAGTTGAACAATATCTCTTGATACTCGACATTTCTAAGCTTGGTGTGATGATGATGGTATCGTCACGATCAAGTCAACCCTCTAGCTTTGATTGTTTAACTTGCCTTGCTTAAGCAAATCCTTTTATCTTCTGAGATGTTGAGAGCCTCATCTTGTTGCAATTGTTTAGCTAAAGCTATGAAGTCTATCATCTTGCTTGTATGACTTTTTTAATGTTGTTCACTTGATGCTAGCTCCAGTTTGTCCGCTTGGTGCTAACCACATTGATAACCTTTGATGAAGTCCTTTTACACTTGTTTCGCATCCTTGTGCATCCCTTCATATCCACTTGCAATCAGACGTGCAAAAGAGATAAACTTGAATCAAAACACTATGAATCAAAGAAACAAATTTAAAATTGATCACAAACTCAAGTGTGACATGTATATTGCATTTAGGTCTAGGTTCAAACTCAACTTCACACACTTCATCTCATGCTCTTCAACACGTTACATTATGCTTGAGTTGACCACCTTGCCTGGGTGCATTTTTATGCTCCATATGCACAAAGGTGGGCTCAATTTCATGTTCAATCACACAAGCCTCAAGGCTGGGTGCAAATTTAAGGTTCATTTGCATAAATTGATGAGTTGTTCAAGACTTATTCCCTTTCTTGCCTGGGCGCATTTTCGCCCCTCATTTGCACAACTTCTTTGCTTGAGTGCATTTTCACCCCTCATTTGCACAACTTCTCACTTGAGGGCATTTTCACCCCTCATTTGCACAACTTCTTGCTTGAGCGCATTTTCACCCCTCATTTGCACAACTTCTTGCTTGAACCTATTTTTCACCTTCATTCGCACAACTTCTTGCTTGAGCGCATTTTTCACCTTCATTTGCACAACCTTCTTGCTTGAGCGCATTTTACTCATTCACACAACTTCTTGCTTGAGTGCATTTTCACCTTCATTTGCACAACTTCTTGCTTGAGCGCATTTTCACCCCTCATTTGCACAACTTCTTGCTTGAGTGCATTTCTTGCTTCATTCACACAAATTTGTTGCTTAGGGCAAGGTCCTTGGCTTGAGCAAAATCTTTACTTAGCCAAATTTTGTCTTCGCACCCGAATTCTTCAATCTTGATCCCTTACTAGCATTGCCTTAGATTATCTTGTGATTCTTGCCTCTCTAGCATGGGCGCACTTTTAAGGTCCATTTGCAGAAATTGTTCTTGGTGAGCAGGCTAGGATCAGGACCATGACTAAAGCAAAATTTGACTAAGTCAAAATTTTGCTTCTTCAAACTTTTAGGAGTCCATTGCCTTCATTCTTTGCTATATGGATGTATTTTATCATTGGAAGGAAATTTTGTAAGCCTGAGGTCACACTTTCTAGGGTGCAACATCTAGCCCGGTTTCAACAAAATATCAAATGACATTCTCACCTAGACAATCTTGCCCGCTAAGATTTCAATGATCGCTGGGTTACTTGATCTCATCTAGACACACTGACCATGAGAAACCCTAGCAACTTAACATCTTTCTTTGCAACTTGACAACTTTTTGCGACCTAACCTCAACTCCTCATCCTGGACTGACAGAACCAACCTCCACTCTTAAGTAAAGGTTAACAACTAAGAAACTATTGCCAAGCAAAACGCTAAAGCAAAGCAAAAAGTGGGGGTTCCCATTTGCAATGGGGTGATGTGTGAAAATGTTAGAACAGTATGCTTTTAACCAGAAAGTAGGGAAGGCAATTAACATTTATTTATAGCCATGGAATAAATGTAGTAATAATTTCTCTATGACTGGATATGAAAATGATGGATTCCACAACAATACCCCAACACATAGATTGAAATATCAGCGAGTATGAATATAACAAATCTCACACAATATTCCAACACAAAAATTGAAATATTTGTGAAAAAGATAAATTTTCAAAATGAAATATTTCATCAGAATGAGAAAGGGAATGAATGCTTAGTAAATGGATACCACACTCACACAGAAGAATGATAACCAGACATGAAATGAAGCACACAGACTCACAATAAATATCATAACATAGACCTCCAAATTTACAAACACATAGATTTGTGAACTCCTTTCGAAGGGGCAAAACTTTACTTTTCTCTTCCTTTTGATTGAGTATTACTATCAGAAAAATATGATGGGGATCAAAATTCTGATCTTTTACAAAATCTCTTGATTACATATTTAAAGGCTTCCAAATGTAACCATCAAAGAGTCATGAAATGGCTTCTTTAAAATATAATTAAAAAGTTTAATAGAATGAAATATTATAAACTTTTAAATATTTCACAAAGAAAATAAAGACTATTGCTAAGGTGGCTGATATTGTGCACCCACGTTGGCTCCATCCACTGGTGCTTGTTGGGTGGCTGCTGCTCTAGCTTTGAAGTAATTGAGCGCTTGGATCTTTGAATGTTGAGGAACTATGACATTTTTCGTCCTCAATATCCACAACGTCTTGTTGCTCTTAATGACATCTAGTTTTCTTGTGTTGGTGGTCGCCTCGTCTTCAAATTGGGTCAATGCAGTACCGATCACTGCTAGTTTTTGCATGTATTCAATGTCAAAGGCCTGGTCGCCAAACAATTCTTCAATGTTATTTTCAAATTCTTCCTTCAACTTCTCAACTGGGGCTTCTTCATTATCATCCTTCCTCTTTAGAGGTGCGCCAATGATTGAGAGCTCTCTGAAGATATCAGCTCTTATTTTATTTCATTCTTTCAACAGCAGCTTAACCTGTTCTTTCAAGTTTTGTTTCAAGAAAGAATTTTTCCATTCAATACTCTTCCTCCACATTTTGCATTGTGGATTGTTAGCATTAGGAACAATCTGCTCTGCTGCTGCTTTATCAAGATCCATATCTAAGATCTCCTTCAATTCTCTGTCTACTTGTTGCCACACAGCCTCTTTATGTTTGGTATTTGTAATTTCTGCATTGATGGTATTTCTCAACAAGTTCAAATTGTGATATACTTTCCTGATTTGTTCAATAAAGGCAGCCCCTTTTACCTTCACATCCTTTACTTAATCCTCAGTGATCTTTCCATAAGATTTATACTTCTGCACTTTATTCACCATTTCTTTGCCATATGCTGAGTTTGGATCAAAGGATGTACTGGCCTGACTTATTGGCTGAGGAGTGGGATCAACTAATGTGATGAACCTTTGAAAGATGAGGCCACCTGGCTTGGATGGCAATATTGGTTGCCAATTGTGCAAATTTGTCTTCTTCCAGAAAAAAATCAGAGGAAGAAATCAGATTTATGCCAGCTATTAGTCTTATCTTTTGTAGGAAAAAAGAACCAGATTTGATCTCGAATCTTCTAGTTAGAACCATCAACTTCTTGAAGAAGCCTACTTTTGTTTTGTAGTGGCAGTTGTATCCATTTTGTCTTGTAGTGACAGCTGTATCCTAGAAGAGAAATTAGATCTGTTTTGTCTTTCGCATCAAACCGCCCTAGGATTTCTCTTTGGCAACTATGTGCCAACTGTCTGCAACTATTTGTAAACCAAAAGCTTCCACCAACTTCAGCCAACTTGTTGCTAAGTGTGGTTGGCCTCTTTACAGATTGGCATCCCTTAATTGAAGGCAATCAGATTGTTACTTGCGTTGCAGTACAAGTTAATGTACTGCCCGAAGTGGGTATATATTGAAGACTCTACTTTGTCTTTTGGCATGCTGAATATTTTGGTCTGCCTTTGTGCACGATTTGGGTCTTGGGACGGAACCCCCAAGAGATCACCACTGCTGTTGTGTGTTTCTATTTGAGCTCTATATGGTCTTGAGACGAAACCCTCAAGAGCATGTGTTGCTGTTTGAATTCTATATTGAGATCTATATAATCTGAAAGCTCAAACTGTTGTTGTAAAGAAATTCTATATCAGTTCAATAGCAAATATATTCCTGATTTTGCATTTCCTAAGTTGAAACGTGTTTATTGATACTCTAAATCTGTGTAAGCACTAAAAAATCTGAAAGTTCTATAAGCAATTTTGAGCTCCTTATAGTGTGTATTTCTTTTTCTAAACCAGTCTGAATCTATATTGTGCAACCGGTTTGTTTCTTTGAATTTAACAGTTTAAGTACAAAGATTTAGATCATATAGACCTTAAGGTCCTTACAGTGGTATCAGAGCGAAGTATTCTGTCAGCCTGTGGGGTGCTAAGTATGAGTACTGAGATGGAAGAAAGGGATAATGAAATTGCGGTTTCCAAAATTACCAAATGGTATAACAGATATCTAAGGATGAAGGATTTATTAACATTTCAAGAATATCGTAGTTTGTCGAGCCTTATTATACCCGTGAATGAGGAGGTTATCATAACTTTTGAAGAATACTTGAGTGAACCTGAGGATGTCAAAACAACTGAAACTTTTGAGAAATACTATATTAGGAAAAGGAAAGAAGAAACGAGTATGGAATTAGAGTGTTGTCTTAAAGACAAGCTGGAAAGAGAAATCGAAATGGATGGTAAGAATAAAGAGTTGAAGCCAACTGGAACAACCTTGAAAGATGAAAACTTAGAAGTCACTATTGAAGAGAGAATGGAGAATAAAGAGGGATCCCTTCTTTGTAAGGTGCAGTGTACAAACGATCACGGGAAAGACAACAATCAGCCATATGCAGATATGTTCAAGTATGAATCAACTATGGTACCTATAAGTGTAGAATACATAAGTCGGCATGACGACCACAAGGTTGAAGAAAATGCTTTCCCGGAATTGGTCAAACCAGCATCGACTGATCAGTTATGGGGAGGTATGACTCCCTACTAACGTTCCATTGCATGAACCAACTCTACAACTCATTGGTAAGAAATCAACTTGTGATTTGGATAGTGATAATGTTCATGTATATGACAACAATACAGAGTTTCGATCATGTAGTGAGATTGATTTTCTTTGCTACGTGCCCAACATGTCAAGAGCATATGACACATGTTGTCTTAATGAGCTGATTGTGGAGACTAAGAGATTGCCTAATAAGAAGGTCCTATAATTTGATAATGTTTGGTTTGTTAAGGACATTACATCATGGAGTTGGTCGGAGGTAAGAAACTTAACAGCTAAGGTAGTCAGGAGAATATGTGACTTCCAGCTGGGCTTACTCCATAGAACAGCTCTTATGAGGTAATAAAGGACAACAATGACACCTTGTAAAACAGTGCGAAACACGCAATGGATTTCAAAGAATTGATTGATTAATCAGAATGAGCAAGACGCTCATAAATAATACAAAACTATTTACAAGAATAGCAAGTTTCTAATAAGAAACTGCTGAGAAGATCGAAGACGATCTGTCTAAAATAGAATATACACTGAATGAGCATTAATACTAAAATTAACATATTTTAATATTCTATTACCCTCCCTTAATGCTCAATCTATTAACTACACCTATAGACCCCCTGAATTTTACAAATTTATCAGGACCAAGGGGCTTGGTGAAGATGTCTGCTGGCTGCTCCGAGGTAGGAACATACAGCAACTGGATGGATTTGTCTTCAACCAGCTGTCGAATATAGTGACAATGCGTTTCCACATGCTTGGTTCTTTCATGGAAGACTGGATTCTTGGCGAGTTTGAGCACTCCTTGATTATCACAGAACAAGGGAGTAGGACCTGCCTGGGAGACATGCATATCCGCAAGCATTCGTCGAAGCCAAACCGCCTCACAAGATGCCTTAACTGCTCCCCGATACTTTGCTTCTGTCGAGGAGAGAGCCACTGCCTACTGCTTCTTACTAGTCCATGTGACAGCACCAGATCCCAAACTAAACACATACCCTGCTGTAGACTTACGGTCATCAACCGAACCTGCCCAGTCAGAATCTGTGTAACCACTGAGTATAGGATCAGAACTCCGAGTGTACAGAAGTCCATAATCAGGAGTGCCACTCACATAACACAGCACACGCTTCGCTGCTAACCAATGATCAGCCTTGGGAGCTGTCATGAAGCGTGAAATGTAGCTCACTGCAAAACTGATGTCAGGTCTAGTGGTAGTAAGATAGATGAGGCTGCCCACTAGTTGCCTGAACAGAGATTCATCCACAACTGGTGAGGATGACTGAGCTGAAAGTTTGAGCCCGGGTTCCATAGGAGTAGAGGCAGGTTTGCAATCCTGCATTCTGAACCTGTCCACAAGACTTTTGGCATACTTGGACTGAGAGAGAAAGATACTGGTCTCAGTCTGCCAGACTTCAACTCCTAAGCAGTAATGTAGAAGTCCCAAATCTGTCATATCAAAGGTGCAGCACAAATCCTGTTTGATCCCAGTGATCAAATGTGTTGAACTGCCAGTAATGATTAAGTCATCCACATAGACAACCACAAACAGAATATCATTACTAGTATGCTTGATATACAGGTTTGCATCAGATGGACTCCGCTGAAAGCCATGATCTGTCAGGTACTTATCAATTTTCATGTACCAAGCCCGAGGAGCTTGTTTCAGACCATAGAGTGCTTTGACTAGTCTACAGACCTTCTGTTCTTGACCAACAACCTTGAATCCTGGGGGTTGCGTCATGTAGACTTCTTCCTGTAAGTCACCATTCAAAAAAGCACTCTTGACGTCCATCTGATGGACTTTCCAACTGAACTGGGCTGCCAAGGCAAGAACGAGCCGTATGGTACTCATTTTGGTTGTAGGAGCAAAAGTCTCCTCGTAGTCAATGCCTTCTTTCTGTGAGAACCCACGAGCAACAAGACGAGCCTTATACTTGTCTAGGGTTCCATCAGCTTTGTATTTTACTTTGTACACCCATTTGCAGCTAATGGGCGTCTTCCCTGAAGGAAGATCAGAAAGGGCCCAAGTGTGATTCTTCTGAAGACTCTGGAACTCAGCTTCCATAGCCTGTTCCCACTCAGGTATACCTTTAGCCTCTGAGTATGTCTGAGGCTCAAAAACACTGTGTATGTTAGCCATGAGAGCAAAATTGACTGTATGCTGCTATTTGCTCTTATTACGGGAGGTTCTACCCTCAATGAGCTCAGTATCCCTGAGATCACCAATGGTCTTGGCCCACCATTTAGGCCGGAGAGTAGAAGTGCGAACATCTGGAGGAGCTGGAAGAGGCTCAGGATCAGGAACAGGAGCAGCAGGAGGAGGATTATTCTCCGGAGGGAACTCAGGTAGTGCATCATCGAAAATAGATTCTGCATCATCCCTCCCATCAGCCGAACCTAATGGAATAAGAACACTGTGAGGCTGATCCTCAGAACTCTGCTCAGAAGAAGGGGACTGAAAGAATCCTCTGTCTTCATCAAATACAACATCACGACTGAAGATAAGACGTTCAGTGTCTATATCTATCAGTCTGTAGACCTTATGGTGATCACTGTATCCTGTCATCATGAGTTTCTGACTTTTGGAATCCAACTTGGAGCGCTTAGCATCTGGAATCCAAACATAGGCAACAGAGCCAAAAACCTTCAGGTGGCTGATTTGAGGCTTCCGACCAGACCAAACCTCTTCTGGAGTCTTCCCCTTAACAGCCTGAGTAGGAGAGCGGTTAAGAAGGTAGACAGCAGTAAAGACTGCTTCAGCCCAATACTTATTCGGAACACTCCTGTGTTGTAACATAGAGCGAGCCATCTCAACAACCGTACGATTGCGACGCTCGACAACACTGTTTTGCTGAGGAGTGTAGGGTGTAGTCAACTGGCGTTTGATGCCATGGGTATCACAGAAGTTGGAGAATGCAGAAGAACAAAATTCCCCCCCGTTATCTGTCCTAAGAGTAATGATACTATGTCCAGACTCTTTTTCCACAAAGGACTTAAACTTTTGAAAGATACTAAATACATCTGATTTATGTTTAAGAAAGTACACCCACATCTTTCTACTAAAATCATTTACAATAAGCAAAAAATATTTGCAACCAGTAACAGAAGATGTATTCATAGGACCACAAATATCAGCATGAAGTAATTGAAGTACCTTAGATGCGCGCCAAGACTTTCCATGTGGGAATGAAGTCTGATGCTGTTTGCCAGCTTGACAGGCGCCACTTACTCCAAGATGCTGAGTCTGAATATCAGGTAACCTTGAAACAAGTCCCTCCCGAGACAGCTGAGAGAGATACTGAATGTTGAGATGTCCATATCTCTGATGCCACAAAGTGCTAAGAGGAGAAACACGAGCTGCCAGAGCCACTTCAGGAGAATCACCAATGTCAAGGAGCCTATATAGGCCATGATCCTCTAGACCAACAGCAACAGTAAGATGAGTCTCCCGATCAATGATGGAGCACTTGTGAGCACTGAACACCACATCTAGTTGAGGAGAATTCCTCATAATCTGGCTGACAGAGAGCAGATTAAGTTCCATTCCAGGAACATAATACACATTCAGAAAAAGGAGAGTCCTTCCACCAGACTGTATCTGAATAGTGCCTCTGCCAACAACTGTATACTCCTCACCTCCGCCAAATACAACGGAATCACTGAAAGGTGAGAAGTCTGTAAACCAGTCACGCCGATGAGAAAAGTGACGTGATGCACCAGAGTCGATGTACCAAGCAGAAGACCTGGCATGATCTGAAGACCTCTTAGCCATAAAAGCATAAAAGGCGGACTCCTTCTGCTCGGAATGTTCCGCAACATGCGCCTTCTGGTGTGACCCTCCCTGCTTCTTTTGTTCAGAAGTGAGCCTCTGACGGCAATCTTTCTTCATATGGCCGTACTTGTGACAGTAATTGCACTGCACATTTTTCTTCTTAGCTCCATCCTGTGTCTGAGAAGAGCCTTTCTGCTGAGAAGACTGAGAGGACTGAAATTTGCCTTTATCCTTCTGAAAGGATTGAGCTGTGAAGGCATTTTCCGAGGAGGCTGATGTAGTACCACTACCAAATTGCTGTTTCCAGCGATCCTGCTGTAGGAGTTTGGTGCACAGTTCTGAAAACTTCAGATCAACATTAGTGGAAGTAATATTGAGGGTTTCAATGAAGTGTTCATACGATTTCGGAAGACTTTTTAAAGTGATTACAACCATGTCTTCTTCCTCCATAGTCCGACCAATAGCTTCAAGTTGATCTCGAATGTCCTTAATCCTCGTGAGGTGCTCCTGTAAGGACATACGTTCATCCATCATAATGGAGAACAACTGATTCTTCAGAAAGAATGCTCGGCTCTTGTCGGATGTCTCATGCAATTCCTTCAGATGCTTCCAGATGTCAGAAGCTGTCTTGCCGGAAGGAATCTGCGGTAACTGATCATCAGTTACTGAGAGTTTGAGAAGCATGACTGCCTCCCGATTGCGTTCATCAAACTTATCTTGATCTGCACCAGGTGTACCAGGACTGAGTTCTTTGCCCAAAACAAGCTGGTCAAGACGCCTATATTCAAAAATGGTCAACATACGCTGTTTCCAGATGTTGTAGTTGTGACCATTAAAGCGTTGACTGCCTTCTAACATCAGATTGGTGAGAGAAGCCATTTGCACGTTTCTCAAGAAAATTTCCGGCTGACCCAGAAAAAAACCAAAGACAACCGAGAAATGCGTGCAAAAAACCCAGAAGGATTCTCCTGTCAGAATTTGGATCCGCGGGCACGAAAATCGAGGCACCCAGAAAAAATGAACAACAACCCAGATTAGGGTTTGAAAAACCCACCACGAATCTGCAAGAAAAACTGAACTTCGATAAAAACTGGAGGTAAGAACTTCAATTGAAGATTGCAGAGGTCGGCGCCATTGTTTGCAGAGAGAAAGACATCGTCGTTGCAGAGAATGACGAGTTGCAGGTGGCGCCGCTGGAGGTGACGACGCCGAAGCCTGCAGACGTGCACAGAGCCGAACAGGTCGCAGGTGAACGATGCGAACAGGTCGCAGATCGCGCGGGTTGCAGGTTGCCGAACAGCGCCGGGAACAAGTCTGTTGCAGGTCGCGGGAACAGCTCACGGGAACAGGTCGCGGGTGGATGACGCCGGGAACAGGTCGCGGACCACGAACCGAGGTTGCAGACGACCCTGCAGACGCGCGAACACAGGTCGCGAAAAAACGAGACAACCCTGTAGCTCGCGCGGGAGTTAAAGTGCGGGCACACAAACAAAACAAGTCGAACGCACAGAAAAACCAAGCGATAGCCCCCACACAAAAAAAAACACGCGAATTATAGGCCCTCACACGAAAATGTGTATTACAGGTCCTCACACGAAAATTCGCTCCAGATCACTACTGCTCTGATACCATAAAACAGTGCGAAACACGCAATGGATTTCAAAGAATTGATTGATTAATCAGAATGAGCAAGACGCTCATAAATAATACAAAACTATTTACAAGAATAGCAAGTTTCTAATAAGAAACTGCTGAGAAGATCGAAGACGATCTGTCTAAAATAGAATATACACTGAATGAGCATTAATACTAAAATTAACATATTTTAATATTCTATTACCTTGAAGAGGCAGGAACATGATTCTAATTTTTTGAGTTTAATTAGCAGTCCTTTGTTATCAAATGATCCTTGCATGGAGGATATTCAAGAGTGGATTGATAAGCGTGGGGTAAAAGATAGAAATTCAGAGTGCTCACGGTTTGATTTCGTATCAGCATTTGAAGAAGGGCATGGGGTAACTTATTCTACTCACAGTCATGTTGGTGAGCATTTGATTGAGTGTGATGATGGCCTAACTACAAAACATAAGTTTGGTAGAAGAAATGATATTAAGGGAGCTGAGTTGGAATGGTTTGATTATGAAGGCAAATCAGAACATAGGTTTCCATTTGAAGATGTTAGAGTTCAAGAGTCATATCACTTGGAAGGACAATGGGGTTAAACAAAGACATGAGTGTTGCATCTCTAACTCACATTATTGATACTCATAAGATAATGGCAAATTATTGGGAAGCTCAAAGGAGACATAAAGGCCTTGAAGAAGAACTATCTTTTGCAGCCTCACCTAAGGAGGATGAAGATTATGCAAGAATAGTAGAAATTGAGCAAGTAATGGAAGGTCTTCATAGAGAAGGGGATTCAGTTTGCAAGCATGAAGAAGATACGTGTAATTTTAATTGGAATGCTTATGTTGGACCAGTTTTTGTTATGGAGCAACCTCCCCGTGAAAAAGTTGCAATGAAGATCTTTGGGGAAGAAATTATCTTTGATTCAGCATGGAAGAGATTTTCTTGTGTTTTGACATCTCACTGTGAAGAGGGTGATCTCTTGATTAGACTTGATGCTGTCCTAAACTCAGAAAATTCTGATTTAAAGATTGTTGACAGCAGTACTCCAATCGGGATAGTTGACAACTTTGTGGAGGGTGGTCTCTGGTGTGGTACACACTATGGGACAGCAAATATCAATGGCACACCTATGAACAAGACAGCCAAGAGGTTGGAGGCTCGAATTAAGCCTGAAGCATGTAACTTTCAGTTAGAGATCTCTCTTATATCAGCACCTGTTGATGACCATCCACTCAAGAACCATGATGGCATCACACAAATGCATGAGAAAAAGGCTGATTTACTGATTGGGGACAACGGTTCCTTAACTTTAGAGAATCATGAATTGGTAGCCCGTTTACATGAAGATGTTATTGCTACAGAAATTTCCAATGCTGGTACTCAAGATTTGAGAGTTAAACACGAGGCATTGATTATGGATTTAAGGCACAAGAGGTCCCAGTTAGCACATTCCAGCATGGAAGATGTAAAGAAGACACAAAGTATGTGTGAAGGAGGGTTACAATGAGCAAGGAATGCAAAGTGTCTGGCTGCCCAAACAAGACAGCACTTACAAGATGTCAAGAAATGTTGCGACCATATAGATCAAGCAGGACAACGAAGAGAAATTTATCTTCGTTCACTATTCCTTCTAAATAAAGAAAGCATGGACCATACAAATGATGAGATCCTTGGGATGAGGAAGCAAGAAGAACATGATGTGTGTGAACAAGCAAAGAGGTTTGATCCAGGAAATTTTACTGTGATCTCTAATTTGCATCATGAGATTCATAAGTTCCTCTTTTACAGAATCCATTGAAAGATAAAATCATAAGAGAAGATGCAATAGTGGAGCACGCATTGGGAGGATCAGCCACTAATGTTAGACCTACACATGTAGAGGGAGACATAAGTGAATTGGAGTTGGTTAGGCCTTTGATCACTCGTGGTGAGTTCGAGGAGTTATTTCTTTTGGGGGCACTGTTGACGTGTATTTTGTACACTATCAAACACAGAATAAAATACCCAAGGGTACCTTATCCTCTCTTGAGTAAAGCCTCGGAATGCTGAAGATATCGCAAAAAAGGATCAATCAGGGTGACTTCAAGGTTCTTCAATGTAGGATCTCTATGTGTGGATAAGCACCAGTGGTCGTTGTGAATGCTGTTTCTTCAAGGGGCCTTATGTTTTCGATTTGCAGGAGTAGGATTTTCCTAAAGCTAACAGGTTCTCAAAAAAGATCAAAAGATAGGGTTTGCAAGAGATGAATTCTAATCTAATCCTAAGAATAACTCAATGTAGGCTAGACTTGGTAAGACTCTACCAATTTCAGTATTGCCAAGGAGTTACAACTCTACTGGAATTGATGCGATCTTCTAAGGCAATTAGTGATTTTTCAAATCATCAAGAATTATAGATACTACCATAAAGATACATATCAATAGTTCAATAATGATTGAAGGTTCAAGCAATCTAAATATCTCCACTTGACCACACAAGGCGTCCTTACAATCAGTAAGAAGCTAGTGGTTTGGAACGTGAATCTCACCAGAGATCAAGCCCAACACTTAGTCCTTCAAACTTAAATACTACTTCGACCGAGAATGATTCAAGAAAGTAAACAACCATGAAGATAGCCACAAGAATTGCAATAAAACACCATAACTTCAATATTTTATTCATTTCAAAGCCAAAATAGACAACAATTGTTTGAAATTCTTTCTTCAATACTCAATCTTGCTACAAAATAACTTTCTTCTCTCCAAAAGCTCTAACTATCTCCTTAATATCTAATCTCTAATCTTCTATTTCTAATGACAAAATGAAAATGAATGAGGGTATATATAGCATCCTCAATTACAATGAACGGCCCAGATCAAAAGAAGATCAATGGCTGAGATTTTGACACCTAAACCCTAATTAGGGTTTGTTACAAAAAGTCCCCTTTTAGTTGAACATTATTAAATGCATAGCCAAATATTTAATTGGCACAAAAATTGAGGGAACATAGACCAATGATAATTAAGATGCCACATCATTTTATAACAACCTCTCTTCTAGAACCTTATTCCCCTTCCAATGTTCTTTCTTAGCATATGCAACGAATCTGGACACAATTCCCTCAATCTCAGCAATAGGAATCTCGGGAAGATTCCTCATTCGCTCCTCCAAGTGGATAACCTGATCAAAGGCCTTGAGAAGAGCAGCTTCCCATCCTGGTTCGAGTTCTTTGATCTTCTCAATCAGGAGCATAGTAGTGAACATTAGATCCCGTTGCTCATCTGTGATGACATTCTCATCTTTGCAAAAGATGACCTTGACTCTTTCTTCCAACTCTTGAAGGTCCACATCTGTCTCAACTTCGATCCTCCTGCCAAGAATGGTACACAACACTTCAAACACCCTATCCTGAATTGGATGGATGACACCCTCAACTTGATTGCATTTGGTGCTAATGTCCTCAAAAAGAACCTCTTTCATTTGGAGTAGAGTTGACCACTGAAGTAAATTATGAGCTCCTCCATCCATTATTTTTTCTTGTGTTAGGATCTTCCTTGGTGTTTGCCTGATTACTTGCAGAACAGGAATGATAACATCTCGAGTGTGAGCGAAAGCGGCTACCGTTATCATTAGGTTGTGGACGATCTCATGGACCTGGATAGCTCGGTGGATTGTCTGCATCATTCTTGTTGTAAATTCAACGGCTACTGTGTGGGATTTGTCCATCCACGAGCTCATAAGCTGAACCAAGCTCTTGACTCTTTCTGCCTCGCCAACTGATTCAAGGGGAAATGCTTGCACAGGAGACACTACTGGATCCTGACATCCCAAGGGCTGATTGAGATGACTAAAGTAGCCTCTCCAAGCACCTCTCTCTCTCTCAAGCTTTCTATTCTTTTCCATTTCTTCCTTAAGCTTGTCTTTAAGTGCTTCAAATGAATCGATTGCCTCATCCAGTGCCTGTTCAGTAGTGAGTGGACCAAGCTCAAACGTTTCTACATCATACTCTTCTGCAAGAATTTCACCTTCATAGTTGTCCACTACTGGTGTAGCTATCTGCAACTTCCTGGACCCTGTCTCATCTCTGATCACCTTGGACATCTTGGTGGCCTTCTTCTTCTCCGTTACTTCTTGAGAATTTCCTATAAGGCTCTCTAAGTCAATTACATCATCTTCATCTTCAATCACAATCACCCTTGTCAATCTCTCCCTTAACCAATCCGGAATGGCGGATCTTGTCTCTCTAACTTGTATTTCCTTAGGCAATGGTTCGTCCTCTCGGAGAGGGGATGTCACTTCATCATCATTCTTCTCTTCATGTAGCTCATCGACTTGGGGAGATTGACTTGATGAATGCTGAGGTGCCTGCCCCTTTTCAGGTTTATCATTCTGTACCATCGACTCCATAGATTCATCAACCTCAGGCACCGTCTTCTCTTGTCCTTCAACTTGACTTGTCCTTTTTTCATGTCGAGAAGATGTGCCTGATGAGCGATCTCGATTGGCCTCTTGCTTCTTCTTGGAGGGCTCTCTTTTCTCAGGTCTTTCTTTCCTCTTCGCGCCTCTAGGATGAGAATTGCCTTCACTTGCGCTTGCTCCTCCTTCTTCTAGTCTTTCCTCCAAAGTAAAAGTCATTGGTATGTTCTGTTCTCTTAACTTCTGATGTTGTACATCCACCCATCTGCGAGTACATGACAAAACGGGAGCCATCAAAGCTCTCAAGTCCAAAATCTCAGGCTCGTTCCAATCTATCTTCACTGCTTTGTCTTCTCTGTCATAGGATGACTGGAGATGTCTGCCACTGTCCTGAGCTTGATCGGCCACTCTGTAAACTTTGCATTTCCTGATGAAATCTAAAGGTAATCTAAAATGCATCTTTCTTTTCACTTCTAAATCACTTGAGAGATTCATCCAAAAGTCCTCTGCCTGAAATTTGTGCTTGTACTTCCTACCAGCTGTCTCTTCCATATAACCATGAGGATCGAAATTCTCCCTCGAGGCAAAGAATGTAAATGAATATAAAGCCAATTCCTTCTCTGCATCATCCAAGGCTTGAGTATTAGGACATACCTCAACTGAATTCCCCAATATGATGGGCACGGGAATTCCATTTCCATGCCTGTGTCTGAATGCCTTCGCATAAGTTGTCAACTGTCTGGTCACCTCAAGTAGCACTATCCTGTCTGTCGAATACCTCGGCAACATGTAGGGAGGTGAAGGACACCCATGAACTCTGATATATGTAAACTTTTGAAACTGGATGAACCAAGCACCATACCTCTTCACAAGCTCCTGTGCATCCAGAGATAGTCGATTGTGAATCCCACCTTGCAATATCCTAGTGATGTTCATCGTGAAGGTGTCATTGACTAACTTGTAGTCGCCTCTAGGAGGATGATGCAAATGAACATAGGAATCACAAACTCTCACTTCTCCGGGTCATCTTCCAATCACTCCTCTATGAGGTAACCCTGCATATTCGAAACTCCTGATCAAGGCATATATGACATATGAGCTCATGTGGAACGACTTGGTAGGCTTTAGTCTCCTCAACTGCACATCCAGGCAATGGCTAATAATTCTAGCCCAATGAATCGTTCCTTTCCCTTGAACTATCACTTGGATGAAGTAGAACATCCACTTCTCAAAGAAGAAGGCTTGAGGAGCCCCTGTAACTCGATTGAGCAAAGTTATCAAATCTCTGTACTCCTCCTGGAAGTCGATCCTATGTGGTGTGTTGGGAATCTTGCTCAGGCGAGGACGACTTTTGAGTAACCAATTCTTATTGATGATATTCAAGCAAGTGTCGGGATCATCTTCATACATTGACCTGGCTCCTTCTAGGCTTTTGTAAATCATATCTTTATGCTCTGGAAGATGGAGAGCCTCACTTATAGCCTCCTCTGAAAGGTAAGCCAAAGTGTTCCCTTCCTTGGATACGATCGATCTTGATTGTGAGTCATAATGGCGGGCACACTTGATCATCAGCTCATGACACTGGACTGCTGGAGGGAAACCGGCCGCCTTGATGATGCCACTTTCAATTATTCTCTTTGCGACAGGTGATGGCTTGCCAATGTAAGGGACCTCTCGAAACTTCTTCACACTGAAGTTTCCCAAGTTGGTATCTCCAATATTGCTCCACTTGGACACGATCCTTGTCTCCAATTCTTCATTCCTCTGATCTTCCTTCATGAGAGCTGGACGACTAGTAGATGCTCCTGCCTTTGGAGTCGCCATCTTGACACCTACACAACATTTCATAATTAGTAAAATATCTTGAAGAGTAGCAAGGAAGATAAAAGATATTAATTTAGGAAACCTCATGACAAATCTTGAGTTATCATTTCCTAATTAACTACATCAAACTTAGAATTTTCAAAACAAAGTGCAAAATTCAAATCTTCAACAATGGTGTTAAGGTGATTACGCCATACCTCCACTTGAGTACTAATTCTAAGAAATGATGCAAAAATAGGTGAATTCGCTAGGCAAAATGTAGATCAAAGTTCTCCCTTAAGCAAAATGCGCCTCCTTTAGCCTTCACAAGAATCAACTCCACCTCCTTCTAGCCTCCAACACTTGAGATAAATTTGCTCCAAATAGACCAGATTTCACACCTTCTTCTTGCTCTCCAAATTCGTACTTGAAGTAATGAGTGAATGATTGATTAAACTTGATCAAAACACCCCTATTATATAGGGCGCTCACCACTTTGCTTCCCCATAGGCCGACTTGGCAAAATAGGCCTAAAAAATAAATAAAATTGCAAAAAGGAGAGGCCGACTTGATAAAATAAATAAAAATAAGCCCTCAAGCGATCCATTTTTAATTTTGATTTCACAAAAATTAATTTTAAATGCCTTTATAATAAAAATTCGATTTTTTGAGGCTCAAAATTAATTTATTAAATGCCAATGTGTCTTTTATTAAATGCCAATTCAATTTAATTTTTCCAAATATTTCGAATTTAGCAATTTGGCATCTAATGCAATTTGGAGGATATCAACGCTAAAATATGGTGAAAATAAAAAGTGCTACCAACTTCGCCCTGGACCCTTGGCAAGGGTCAGGAGCGAACTTTCAATTTAGGCTTTGCATTCCTCATTTTCTTGTCCAAGACTTCATCTAGGCATTAAAATGGCATTTTTAATTGGAGTCTTGAGTTTAATTTCACTTGATCTCTAGGAGGGAAGTGCATTAGGACCTTTTTCGCCCTGGACCCTTGGAGAGGGACAGGAGCGCCTTTTCACTTTTGCTCTTAATCCTTCACCTTTTATTTGTCATTTCTCGTTGTGGGGTAAGTAATGATCTCTTTCACTTGTTCCATGCATGCTCAACTTGCTTCCGAAAGGCAAAATAGGTGTTCTAAAGATTTTCGCCTTGGGCCTCTAGTGAAGGACAAGAGCGACTTTAGCAATTTAGGCTAGGATTATCAAATTTTGAAGTCAAATCTTTGTTCACCATGCTTTAGAAGACCTTTTCCATCTTTGCACAACCTTGCCTTAGCGTAATCTTGGAGGGAAGCTATTGGTTTTGCAAAAATCGCCTTGGACCTTCAGTGAGGGTCAGGAGCGATCTTGAGTCGTTTGCACAAATTCTTAATTACCTCAACTTCAAATTACCCTCAAGGTGTAGAACATCATTCTCCACTCCCTTTTGAGTGTTGAAAACAAAAAGTTATCTCGAAATGCAAGGAAAGTGGGCACACTTAGAAATTTCGCCCTGGACCCTTGGTGAGGGACAGGAGTGAATTTGCAAATTGTCATCCAAATTCGTAATCCTAGTATCTCAATTCCACCTCAAGGCATTTTAAACATCATTTCAAACTTGCGCCTTGGCTTAGATTTGTCCAAACTTGGAGAGAAGGGTTGGATATTAGGTTTTTCGCCCTGGTCCCTCAGAGAGGGACAGGAGCGATTTTGCAAATTCAAGCTTATCCATCTTTCGTTAGCCCTCCAAATTATCTTCAACGGGCAAAACACACCTTCTTTCATTCATTTCAATCACAAAACTTGCTTTGTCCTTGCAAGAAAATTGCATTTTTAGAATCTAGCTCCGGACCTTCAGTGAGGGTCAGGAGCGCCCTTTGTCATTTGGGTTGATTTCCTCCTTGTTGATCACTCAAATTATATTCAACGGATAGAACATGCTTTCCTTGATCTCTCCCAATCATAAAATCACTTTGATCCTGCAAGAATAGCGCAAATTTGAAAATTAAGCTCCGGACCTTCAATGAGGGACAGGAGCGCCTTTTGCCATCATGACCAAATCGTTCCACTTTTCATCTCGAAATTTCTTGGCTAAGGAAGATATTATCTTGTTTCATGCTATGAATAAATTCTCATGTCCCAAAAGGTCACAAGATGACACATATAAAGAAAATCGCTATGGACCTTCAGTGAGGGTCAGGAGTGCCTTTGATGATCCCAACAAGATCCTTCATCACTTCAAGCTAAAACTCCTTCAGGCGGGTGGAGAAAATCACTTGTTTTCCATTCATGTTCAACACTTGGTCCTTTTTCACTGCAAGATGAGGGAAATCAAGATTTCGCCCTGGGCCTTTAGCAAGGGATAGGAGCGATTTTTCCCTTCTCCTTCAAAATTGATCATTTTCATGCCTTCAAATCTTCAAAAGCATCAAAACACGTTAGAAAAGTCAGTGACAAATATGCCTTAAATAACATTTTCACCCTGGACCCTCAGCAAGGGACAGGAGCGATTTTATCCTTTCTGGCTAATCCATCCAAAATTTAAATCTTCAATCACTTCACAAGGCAGAGTTAGGTCATTTCCAAGGCCAAGAACCAGTTAGCAAGCCTATCAAAAACAAGAAATTGCACTTAGAATGAATTTCGCCTTGGGCCCTCAGCAAGGGACAGGAGTGATTTCTCTGTTTCAGGCATCATCTTACCTCCAAAATTTGATCAAAATTTACCTAGGCAAGAACACACAATTTCACCTTCAAAATGCTAACACTTAGACAAAATTTGGATTTTCACCCCCAAAAACCCTGATTAGACCTAATCTGAGACCTATCTGACTCTCCTGATAGGCTTACCTTATTTCAACAATCTCAATCCTAGGGAGGATGCTTAATAATTTTCAAAATTTGACTGGACTCAGCTTGAATAACACCCAGAAGAAACCCCTAAGGTTTAGCCCTAGCCCAGACAGACCACTCACTCACTCAAAACCCTAAAAGCAGAGAGAAGAACAGGCAAAACTAAAGCAAAAAAGAGGGGGTCCCCATTCTAATGGGGCGATGTGTGAAATGGTCACAACAGGCACACATGGTAGAGCATATATCTTTTGGACCAGCCTATGTAGTAGTGTACATGGATGGTGGTATTGCTGATTCAACTTTGCTTAAGCATGTGGATTCTCTTGGGAAGGCCATTGATGGAGATGCTCAATTTTCAGAGTATGAGGAATGCACAAACAATGTTCTTCATATTATGTGTCTTTTACTTTGGGGGGATAAGTCTCAGCTGAGCTTTAATGGGAGGAATATTGAAGTACACATACAAAGAATCACTTCAATCCTAATTTGTTGGGTTGTAGTCCACACATTGGCATTAGGCAGCTGTTATGTATTGTTAACCACACAGATGTCAAGTTGTCTTTTGGGGATAACAGCTAATTGGAGTTGGAGAGGATTGTATCATCTTTCTCTTTTTGGAGGTTGGCTTATTGATGAAAATCCATCGTCCCTTGTCATGGGAGGCACTCATTGTTTCACTTGGAGTGAGGTTCTTAGTAAGATAGATGCTGTCTTGGTTTATAACAGCAGCACATGGTGTATTGACATGATGAGTTTACACTTGGGATGATCATTAGCCATACCCTTGGAAACTCATACAGATGTCAATGGTCACTGAGTGTGGATGGCATGATAAGAGGCATCTACCCCTCCACTTTTTGTTGGTGTGAGAATGTGACGATTTGGGAACTAGTGAGCAACTTGTTAGTGGGAATGCTTGAAGATGGCAAAGTTGTAAATTTCACCATGGCTGGGTGCATCGAAGTGGAGCAGCAGAATGGTACATTGTTTTTTATATGTTTAGTTTGGGATCCAGGTGGAGCAGTAGAGAATTGCTTGAGGAATCTTGGGGAATACTGTTACAATACAACTTACCATATGTCGATTGGGATGTTCCCCTTTAAAGCATTGTACGACTATGATGCAACTTCCCTTGTGGATTTGATACTCACTGATAGCAAAGTACCTAGTGCTAAGGATTTGATCCAGCAGAGCAGGGATATTCTAGACGCCCTCAAAGAAAACTTGCAACAAGCTCAAAGTCAGCAAAAGCTGTATGCGGATAGACATCAGATAGAAAGAGCATTTGGAGTGGGTGATATGGTGTTTCTGAGGTTACAACATTTTAGACAATCGTCTATGAAGGGAAGTGGAAAAAAGAAATTAAAACCATGCTTTTATGGTCCTTATTGAGTGATTAAAAAGGTGGGACAGGTTGCTTACGAGTTGGGATTGCCATCCGATAGCAGGATCCACAATACTTTCCATGTTTCATGCTTAAAGAAAGCCCTCAGACAACAGATCAACTGGTCTATGGAGCTCACTCCACCGGACTATAAAGGAAAGTTGATCCTTGAACCTGAATCTGTTTTGGATGTAAGGAAGAAGAGACTACGTAACAAGGCTATCCCAGAATACTTGATCAAGTGGAAGAAATTACCACCTGAGGTTGCGACCTGGGAAGGAATTGAAATCTTCAAACACCCTAACCTGAAATTGCTCGAGGACAAGCAATAAGGGGACGGGAGGACTATGATGAACCTGTGAAAGATGAGGCCACCTGGCTTGGATGGCAATATTGGTTGCCAACTGTGCAAGTTTTTCTCCTTCCAAAAGAATCAGAGGAATTAGATCTGTTTTGTCTTTAGCATCAAACCGCCCCAGGATTTCTCTTTGGCAACTATGTGCCAATTGTCTGCAACTATTTGTAAACCAGAAGCTTCTACCAACTTCAGCCAACTCGTTGCTAACTGTGGTTGGCCTCTTTACAGATTGGCATCCCTTCATTAAAGGCAATCAGATTGTTTACTTGCGTTGTACTACAAGTTAATGTACTGCCCAAAGTGGGTATATATTGAAGACTCTACTTAGTCTTTTGGCTTGCTGAATATTTTGGTCTGCCTTTGTGCACGATTTGGGTATTGGGATGGAACCCCCAAGAGATCACCACTGCTGCTGTGTGTTGCTATTCAAGCTCTATACGGTCTTGAGATGAAACCCTCAAGAGCGTGTGTTGCTGTTTGAATTCTATATTGAGTTCTATGTAATCTGAAAGCTCAAACTGCTGTTGTAAAGAAATTCTATATCAGTTCAATAGCAAATATATTCCTGATTTTGCATTTCCTAAGTTGAAACGTGTTTATTGATACTCTAAATCTGTGTAAGCACTAAAAAATCTGAAAGTTCTATAAGCAATTTTGAGCTCCTTATAGTGTGTTTCTTTTTCTAAACCAGTCTGAATCTATATTGTGCAACCAGTTTTTTTCTTTGAATTTAGCAGTTTAAGTACAAAGATTTAGATCATATAGACCTTAAGGTCCTTACAACTAAGGGTTTTAGACAGTCAGTCAAGAGTTGAACAGCCCTTTCTAGACCATCTTTATCTTGTTTGTCCTTTGCTGTTCTCTCAACTAATTTGGAGGCTGTCACCTGGAAGTTGTATCCTATCAAATACAATTATCGTCACATATTAAAGCATACGTAATTATCCATGTATCCTTCCTGACGAAAGAAAATATTGCTGGTGCCAATATTCTTCCAAGCCATGCAAATTTTCAACTACATGACTTCTTAACCAGCTTTCGAAAAAGAACAAGAAAATAAGAAGCAAACAATTTGAAGAAGCTGTCTGGAAATTTATGACCATCACAAGAGAATCGGGACTAATTGATGGCAATTAGTCTTCCCAAAGAGTGGAGGGATGTTATGGCAAGACAACCAATATTCAAAGGTGTAGCTGCATGCATATTAAATTTCATTGAAGAGAGTCTAAATTCATTTATGTGAAAGATTATTATGTTAAATACGATACTGAATAAGTGTATTCCCATCCATACATAATTTTGATTTTTTATATTATGGTATATTTTAACAATTTTTGTGTATTTGTCCATATCAATGCAAGATGAACTCTTTTGTATCAGCGGGATGTGCAAGCCATTTTTTTAAAGAAATTTTTTTTCTCTTTCTGCTATTAAATAAAACTACAGTAACCTCATCATTCTTTTGGCTCTTGTTACTTATAGCATCAAAACAATTTGAGCTATATGAATTTTAAAGATTGCTTTTCATGGTATCTTCAGGTAAAAAATGAAGCCGCAGTTCTAGGATTTGTAGGAGCTCCATTTACACTGGCTTCTTATGTCATAGAAGGTGGCTCTTCTAAGCATTTTGCAAAAATAAAGCAAATGGCATTTCAATCACCCAAGGTATATTTCTTTTTTCATTCTATTTTTGGATGCTATCAGCTAAATTGAAACGGGATCTACCAACATGCATATGTTCACTTATTTGCAGACTGTTTACTATGGAATCTTTGAGTTCTGAGCTATTCATATATCTGAAGAGGAATTACTGATTATTTCTCTTGTTTATCATTCATGGGGCGTGGGTGGATAATCTTTGTGTTGTTTACCTTGTTCCTTTTATTCCTATTTCCAATCGTATGTATGTCATGGTGATGCACAGGTGTTAGTTTTCCTTTCCTGCTTTCTGGTTAAAAGCATACTAACAAAGTAAGATTACATTAAACGAGGGAGCTGTACCTCCAAATTTTAGAGGAAAATCACTAATTTAATATTGATTTCTCCAATTGTTAGTTGCAGTTTGTCTTTACACTTGGGCTAGATCGAGTCAAATTATTGATTATTCTGAAAAGACAAATCTGTTCACTAACATATACAATTCATGATTTCTTCACTAACTTATAGATGGCTGTAATTTTTTATATAGTTTTTGCGCGTGTTGAAAATTAATTTAAATAAGGTAATATCTTTAGTTTTCTTCTTTCTGATTGAGCATCGGAGGAAAAGGTCTTAGTTGAGAATCAAATTCATCATTTGCATCTATCTAACTAGTTTTATATGTTGATATCGATTATACCATGTGAATATTCCTTGAGGCACACACAGAGAACGTTCCAATGATACACAAGTAGATTGGAACATATAAACCGTTGATGTATGATTGTCAGTACAATCAGTCTTCTCACATCTCTTGCTTTTCTTCACTTTGCAGCTCAAACTCCAAGGGAAAGCAGCAAGTGATTTCTCTTACAATGTAGTTGAATTTATTTGCTCAATAACTATAACAGCTTGACCTAATTAATTTTTACTTAGTTGTTATCTGCTTAAGATTTTTAGGCATTTAATATTCTTTATTATTTCTGAGTTGGTTCAACATCAGCATTGACAATTGTATTACTGCAGTGGATCTTTTTTGTCTGTTTGATCATTGCTTATATTAGCTTGTATATTCTCACATGATAGTCAGTTAATTTTCATTTGGTATACAATACTTTTTGTTCTGCTTAGACGATATTCTGAATTGTCCTAGTGATATTCTTTCTATATTTGATAAACTCTATATGATCTCAGTTCGATTGAAGTCATATAGAGCATTCTGGAGCATCCTTGCTTAGAATATGGTCCTTGCCTGATAGTTCAAAATGTTGCCATCAACATTACTAATTTTTTTTAAGGTTGTTTGATAGTCATTGCTTACTTACTGGATAGCTTTTGAAATGTCCCCCTTAGTTTTGTTTCAAAATTTTAACACAATAATTTCACCCATTAGTGTTAGCAAGATGAAATACTGAGAGCAATACATGTTGGCGGTTAGACCAGCCACTTCCACTTTTCAGCGGGATAATGAAATACTGAAAATTAAATAGCTAGTTGGTGGTATAACCAGCCACTTTCACTATTAGTGGGGAAAATTACAAACCCAAGAAGACTGAAATGAAGTAAATGACAATCACTCGACCACTTTTCAGCGGGAGGACTAGGAATAACAAAGCTATCACTCAACCACTTATTCAGCGGGAGGACTAGGAATAACAAGCTATCACTCAACCACTTATTCAGCAGGAGGATTGGAGTACAAAATGAAATAGAGATAGGCGCCGAGGCCAGCCTTTTCCACTTATGCAGTGGGCAATACAAGAAAGTATAGTGCAGAATGAAATGAACTGATTTAGTACTATTGAACATAGCCTTACAATAAGAAACTCTGCAAGATACTATCAGTACAATAAAACTCTAATCTCTAATAGGTATAAAAAGGTACTCTAAGAAGCTATAAAACAAGAAACTGAAAAACACAAGCCAAAATGAACATTTACCAAGTCTGATACAGCATAACTGCATCACCAAAAATCAGACCAGTAGCACTATCAAG
Organism: Cryptomeria japonica; assembly: GCF_030272615.1. Lineage (NCBI taxonomy): Eukaryota > Viridiplantae > Streptophyta > Pinopsida > Cupressales > Cupressaceae > Cryptomeria > Cryptomeria japonica. Next base: position 239,365,448 of record NC_081407.1, on the reverse strand, counting down.
TCCATATCCCCATCAAAACACCTCCGAATGAGCTCCAGTAAATTGCAGATGAAGCACAAGATCTAGGTGGCCAAGGAAGGACAAGGAAACACACCACCAAAGGGGTCTCAGCAAGGGCATACACTTGAAACAAAAAATCGAACTAGGGAAAACAGCATCAAGTTTGATTTGAAATATGAAATCAACGACTCCACCAAAGTCTGAGCAAAAGGGCGCTAAGAGCATATGAAACTTTTGAATCTGTACCCACAAAATTCTAATGAAAGCTCCAACCGGAATGAGCAAAAAAGCGGATCAGCTATGGGGTTTCTTCACCACACACCAAAGTTTTTGAAATCCGCTGGTAATCTTTGAAAGAGATCACTCTGTCAGCTAGGAGTTATCTTTCAAACTCGAAATTGAAGATAAGCTAGGAGGGCATGCAACCCCGAAGCCAAGACTTTGAAAGCAATTCAAAGCACTTTGTTATCAAATTTTAGCATCCCAAAACAAGAGCCCAACACTCTTATTTATAACCTTGGTGCCTCCAAATTCAAATTCACATTCCCCCCAAATGGACGCCAAACCCAAATGCAAGATCATTTTACATTAATTTGAAATTTGCATTTCATTTCCCTTTTCTTCCCAAATCGACCTTCAAGAGTTAGCAAAAATACTTTATTAAACCTTGCCAAAAATAGCAGTGCCAAAAATAACACTTACTAAAAATAGCATACTGCTAAAAATGTAAGTGTGTCCAATGTATTTTACCACATTCTAGGTAGCCGTCGCAACTTACTAAAAATAGTAAGTCTGGAAAAGTCTTCAGATTCATTTGCATGTCACACCATCGCGAAGCTCTCTGAAAACCAAAAAAAACCCCCAAAAATGAGCTATCCTCGCCTTCACTTAATAAAAATAGTAAGTTTACCAAACTCCACTGATTGCTACGCATGTACCATCATTGCAAAGCTTTCTGAAAACCCAAAAAGAATCCAGAATCAAAACTGTAAAACACCAACATGCAAGTTGCCAAAAATGCCAAAACATCCTCCTAGAAAATAGGAAACCTTGACTTTGCCTCTGATTGACCAATGGGTCTCGGAATTGGCCAACAATCCCCAAAACAAACTAGAGCGAAAGAGGGGATATTACAACTTTATAGAATATATGTAAATTTCAGAAGCTCAATCATAGTTTAAAAATTCGTGGACTCGCGAGTCCAGTGGCACCATGAGTCGACTCGCCATGGACTCGCGAGGCGAGTCCTAGCGAGTCTTTCGCTTGGACTCGCGAGTCTTTTGACTAGACTCGTGCAACCCAGAAAACATGCCAAAAAATTATCTAAATATTTTTTTTTCAAGTGAGTCTCATTCTCTTCATTAGAATATAAATGAAATATAACATTTAAGTATAAGTGGCATTTCAATATGTCTTTTTCCTTTCTTATACTTTTAAGTTATATTTCATGTATATATTGGCAGGATGTTTGAGAGTGGTTTCAGATCTCTAGGAATTATAATGCAAATTCTAGGTTTTAGATCTTTTAAATTTTCAAACAGTCAAATTTTAGTAATCAGTAGGTTCCTATTAGCATTCTCTCGCCCTCTCTATCTCACTCACTTTATCTGCCCCGAATTTTAGACCTATCTATCTCCCTATCACTCTTCCTTTGTCCCCTCTCTCTACCACTCTCTATCTCAGTCTCTCCTCTCTCCTCCAAGATCTAGACCTATCATTATATGTAATTTTGTAAACATTTATAAACTTATGCTGTCATTATACATTTTAAAGTTTGAAACTATGAGTATGAATGATGAAATTTCAAATATTGAGTGTTTCTAGATCATATGACGTGTAATGTTTCAAATATGGCTCTTATGTTCTCTAAATGCATTAATTTCTTTATGTTTTTTTGTAAAACTACGGTTTTTTTTTTGCTGAGTCCTTGACGAGTCTTTCGTGAGTCTTTCATGAGTCTGAGTCCGAGTCCAATTTTTTGGTTTACCGAGTCTGAGGCGAGTCCAAGTTTTAAAACTTTGAGCTCAATAGCAACTTAATATGCCTTGTGAGCAACTTGTAAAATCATGCAAATCTTTTGAGGTAACCATGGTAAGGTCCTTGTATGATCCTTAATGGATAGAAACTTTGTTTCCAAAAACTGTTAGCCACAAATGAAAAATTTATCCACTCCAATATATGCATTGCGATAGGATGCTTTGTATTTGGCTAGGACTTCATGCGCAGTTGCACTTGTAGATGAAATAGGGGATCATAATATTCTCTTCCATTTTATTCTAGAAAATCTTTCTGATGAATCTTTTGAAAAATTGTAAGCTTCCAAGTGAATCTTTTTCAATAAGATTATACTATCCATCAACTTAACAGTAGCATAGATTTAATTCCAATAAACTATGTAATATTCCCACTATTTTTTTTGGTTTTTTCAAAGCAATATCACAATCACACCAATCACCCATTAGGGTTAGAATAATGAAATCCAAACAATTGGAAGGAACCCTACACTTTTTGATCACCGAGAGCCTAGACTGGGAGGGTGAGAGCATACGGTAGCAGGGGATCGTTAGAGATAAACTGCTGAACTACTGAAATACAATATCGGACGGCAAGCCAGCCCCTTTCGCTTATCCAATGGAAAAGCAAGGAACTTGGCGGTAAACCAGCCAAGAGAACAATACTTCAAACACAAATCACTCTACCACAATATTTCAGCTCAACTCAACTCGATCGCTTATGCAGCGGGAGGATCATTACAACCAATATCACTCAACCGCTTATGCAGCGGGAGGACTGAGTTACAAAATATCAGATATAGGCGGCAAGCCAGCCTCTTCCACTTTTCAGCGGGATATGAAGAATACAATCCAGAAACGGTTAGTAGTACTACTACTTAACCTTACAATAGAGAGGAAAGATAGAGTAGAAGTATAATGCTCAACACATGAGATAATTATCATCAAACTAACTCAACACCAAAAACAATAGGCTGGAAATGCATAACCAGCAACACAGAAACTCACTAAATTGTCCATATCTCACTCGTATCTCCTTCAATTCACCCCAAATCACTCCCAAACAATCACTAGACAAGCAGCGACTAAGAACACACCAAAAAGAGCTACTAAACACCCCGCAAACACCCTGCAAGCATCCCAATGCACTTCCTAGGAACCACACCTAAGCTAGAAAATTCGATTTGCTAAATAAAATCTAAGACTCCAAATAAGGTGCTGCAAACTTACAAGATATATCACCAATAGCATAAAGAAGGTTTGAGCTAGTACCCAGAATGACTAGTTGCTCAGGTAGGGAGGTATGATCGAAAACTTGCTTCAGCCACAACAAACCAGCAACTCCAAAAAACACACCACACTCCAAAATACTGAAAATGCGCACTAAAAATGTCACAAGAATACACCACGCAGGTAGGTGCTATGTCTCAAGTACGAAATTGGTAATACTAGGGAGCCACACTTTGAAGCTTCAAGTTCATATGCCAAGCCAGCAACATAACGATGCAATTTTTCAAGATGTCCAAATGGGAGGCTAAGCACATGTATTTATAGTTTTTTCCCTCTAAAATTCAAATGTAAATGCTCACAAATTCACCTCTCCAAATTTCATTTCATTTCACTAACATATGGCGTCCAAATGACATTTCATTCCATTTCCCAAGGTGGGCGCCCAAGTTGTATTTTAACCAATAATTAAGCAAGTTCGAACTTGCCTAAGTCTTCAACAATAACTTAATGTATTCTCCAAATTTCAACGCCTAACTTAGGGAAATATAACATTGATATTAGATATAAATATGTCTTTTCCTAAGTCGCCCAATATATAATTAATCAGTAATAAAATAATTAAATATTAAACCTTAGGATAAGGAAATAATATTTAATTAAATCACTTATGACTCCAATACTGATTATCAACAAAGTCCAGGATGAAGCTGAGCAATGAAGACCACTGAACTGCTATAGGAACGGGACCCTGTCCAAACTGCTAAAAATAGAATTGCTCAATACTGCCACCTACTAAAAATAGAATTGCTCAATACTGCCACCTACTAAAAATAGAATTGCTCAATACTGCCACCTACTAAAAATAGTAAGTCATGGAATACTCCTTCGAAAAACATGATCTTCGCCCTCGGAGAAAGAGCTTGGAAAGCTCAGTAAGATAGCATCATCCAAACAGCCAAACCCTAACTTACTAAAAATAGTAAGTTCTCAATTCACCAAAGAATCAAATGCATGTTGTGCCACCCTGGAGCTCATGAAAAACCCAGAAGGAAACCATAGACAAAATTGAAGAATTCCCTCCCGCTAAACCCTAAAAAGCTCGAGCAAAACTCCGCAAAAGTTGGAAACCCTATTCTCCTTTCCAAATAGCCTACGGGTCTTCGGAATAGGCCAATGGACCACTGAACTAATCACTGCGGAGAAGGGGACATTACAATCTGCCCTTCCCAAAATTGCTTATCAAGCAATGCCATCACAACTGCCGACAATTATAAACTGATCCGTACCAAAGCAAGTACGATCCTAGGGTCCCATGCCCGTCTCAAGAAGAACCCAGCATGTTGATGTTTCACCACTCTGATGACATCAGTGAAAACATCATGCCAAAGCTGCACTAACCTCCCTTGTAACTCCAAAATGTTACCATCCATGATGCTCAGATTGAAAAATCTTGAAGGACTGACATCACTATCGTGCAGCATCTCATGCCCATAAAGCTTTGAGTAATCAATATCAACAATGTCACTATCTATCACAAGCTTGGGCAGTAGGAAATAAAGTCTACACAACTCACAATCAAACTCCATAGCATAACTCCCCAAGGTGTCAAGCAGAGCCATGACTGTAAATGTGGCTTCTCCAAATTTCCCTGCAAAGATGAAAACAATCCTTTGCAAGAGCTCATCAACCTCATCCCCACAACTCCACATGAATCTACTAGGCCTCAACTGAATTATTTTGATACAAACATGGAGACTTCTGAAATCTCTTATAGTTCTTACTTCAAGCACCTCATAATGATGAACTATAGAGAGCAAAGGTTCGCTGTCCCAATCATAAGTAGAAGAGAGGGCATAAGAATAACCACTAGTTAAAGCTTGAACACTTACCATACACAAATACTGATAGCCCCAACTTGCCATACCTCTCATTTGAGACCATAAACCCGTTCTGCCAAGAGACTATGAAGTCTGAAAAAGAGTACACCAACAGCCCACCAAGTCTGAAATGATTGACTTGGGATCTAATTTTAAGAAAATCAGCATCCAAGAATATGAACAGCTGCTGCAACACAGGAAATCGTCGTCTAAAACAACACATCTGCTCATGTCCAAGGCTAGAAAACACCTCCAAGCACTCTCCAATTGAAAGCCATTACTTGCATGACCAAAGAAATTGCACCAACTCCCCTGAATGAGAGAAAACCATAAAGTGAAGTGGCTAATCTGCAACCAATCAGCAAGCCCAAATCTGAAAATCTGATCCATTCTTTTCCAAAGAAGATGCCCAAGAGTATGCATTTGATCAATGCTCCAATTTTGAAACAATATCTCATGGTTGCAAATTGCACCGAGTTCCCAGACTCTGCAGTGTGATCCACCCTCATCACTGAAGTCAAAAAGAATTCCCACATCAAACTTGAAAAGTGGATTAACAAATGTCCAATCAGCATTTGTATCAAACAACGGACTATCAACCTGCTGATTACTGTCAGGGTCATGTTCCGCCAAACATTCTTTTGCTCCAAAATCACTTTTTCTGATCTTTGGGGACAAAGAGCAAGATCATACTCCTCCTGAATGCAATCAAGCTCCTCCATTACCTGATTGATCTCCTTGGCCATTTCTCTATTCTCTTGCTCTCTTAAATGTTTGGCCTCATAAAGCTGATCATTTGCTTCAAGAAGTGTCTCTTGAACACTTTTAAAAGAAAGCCTACTGGAATCAAGCTCAATGGTGAGCTCACTAACCTCTCCCCTCAATTGCTTATTCAAAGAAAAAGTCTCATCAGTAAACTTGGTGGCAACATCTCTATCATGCATCATGTGTAAGAAAACCAATTTTATTCCTTCCATTGTGTTCTTGATCATGTGCAAATCAGCAAGGGGAACATTTTGTTCACATTGGTCTCTTGGTGTCTTGAAGATGAATTTTTCAACTAGGCTTCTAATTGTTAAAATTAGCCTTTCAGATTAATATAAGAACCCAGAAATCAGAATTAGCTCCTACTTAGTTGTTTGCAGATAAATAGAGATAAGCAAAATGAACACAAAGACACAAGTACCCTGGGAAAACCTCCCTCTAGGAGGAAAAACCTAGCAACAACAGATCCTTAGATCCGATTAAGCAATAATCAGATGGTACAATTCGGCTTCAACACTCGAAGCATTTAGAACCAGCAGGCTATGCACAGTGGTATTGTGTCTTCAAACTAGGGCATACACAATCATGAAAGAACTTATCTGTAATACACTTGTTTGCTGCCACAAGGAAGTTCGCTGTCTCTGTAAGGTGATTCGCTGCACCTTGATTCAGGTTCGCTGACCCTAGAACAAGGTTCGCTAACCTTGGAATGAGTTCGCTATGCATAGAAGTGCATTCGCTGTCCTTAGGATATATTCGCTGACTGTAGATGGCATTCGCTGATCACTGCAGAGGGAGAATGTATTCGCTATGTAGGTCTCTTTTAACCTTGCAAGTAGTTGAAATATATAAGAGGTTCATCTTCTTACTTATCTTTAGGTCGGCCCATTTATCCTTGGGCGCTAAAATCATTTTGCATATAACAACGATGTGGATAGGTCCACACGTTTGGAGTGAGGCTTTAACTTAGTACATTTCAATATAGGGTCGGCCCTATAATGAAACATGAGTTTCTTTATGTTTGGTGTGGAGGATATATAAGGGGGCTAGCCCTATTTGATTTACACATTAGATACAATAGATAGGGCCCTGCCCTATAAGGATTCGGATGATGCCTTAGGGCAATCGGAATCCTATTTATTTTCTCGCCTAGTTACAAAATCAACACTAATGTCATCCAATCTAGATAAAGTGTGTATTTCATTTTCAGCAGACACCAACGATTCATTTTTCCAATCATAATCATGCAAGGCAAAGGTATTGCTGTCATAATGAATATGAGAATCACAACTATCATACTGGGCATCAAAGTCTTCTAGGCTGTCACAAATCACCTGTGCCTCTTCTTTATCACCCTCAACAATGAACTGTGACTCTAGATCAACGGGGTCACTATGTCTATGCTCAAGATCAGCAACATGCATTGATAAATCAGTCATGTCATCAACACCATCAATGCCATCTTCCATGTAAACATTGTTCTTTAAAACCAATACAATATTAGGATCAAATGTAAATTCATCCCATATTGGATCCTCTTCAAACTTAGTTTCTTTTACACCTGGATCCCAAATGCTAAAAGGCTGATTACTTTGTTTAGTTAAAAAGTGCTCACCATAGCTCCAAGTATCCTCCAACTTACATCTTGAATCTTCTCTTAGTTTCCACTTCCACATATTGCTATTCTCACCAAGAGCAATGCTAGAACTGAGTGATGTTCCATCTTCTATCTCATACTATGGGTTATTGGATGTTATCCAATTCTGGTCTAGGGTAGAAAGTGCACTGCCACTATGGGCAAGATCCAAATCAGAATCATAATACTTGTCAACACTGATCCCATAGCTGTCCCGGCCCTCTTGTGCATCCTCATCATCACTTCCAGCAGTGTTTTGTGGATCCAATTCACTAAGATGACTAACTTCATGCTCAAAATCAGCCTCATGTGAAGATAAGTCTGATTTCCTCTCATGAATTAAATCAGCTTCATCGGTTCTAACCTGCATATCTGTATCATGCTCTTCATTCTTGAACTCATTGGTCTCAAGACCAACATTGACTGAATCTGAATTAGGCTTTAGAATCGTTGTTTTGTTCTTTCCACAAAATCAATCATCATTTTTTCTAATTTCATGCAAGTTTGAGGGAGTATCTTGAGGCTTTGTCACACATTCTTCATATGTCAAGACAACCTTCCCATCCAAGCGCTTGGATTTTGTAGCACTCATTGTGTATACCCTTTCTTCTCTCCTCTTCTTATGATTCATAAACTGGTCAAGAGACGAAATATTTCTGATCTTCGCAAGGAGTGATGCATACTCCGTGTAACAAGCCCGTATCTCATCAGCCACAAGGACTTCAACTTCAGGTGGCGGTGCTTCCCTTGGAAGGAAAACAGGCTGCAAGGGTCTTGACACTGAAACAACCGACATTCCACCATTGTTACTGCTATGGTTACTGGCATTCCCATTACCTCCTGGATTGTTAGAGGTGCTAGCATTGTGACCATTGGTGTTTTGATTTTGATTATGACCTCCATTAGGATTCTGAATCATAGTATCTAGCAACTGGGATGTCATGTTCATCATGGTGTCAAACTTCTTCTCAACTCTTTCCACAACCACATTTGCATCATTCTGACCAAATATTCTCTTTGCCATTGAATCAACCACCGTTTCTCTGTCACTCAAGGAGAACTCTGATTAATTGAAACACATAGGCTGGTAGGAAAACCAGCTCTGATACCACTGTAATATTCCCACTATTTTTAAATTTTTTTTTCAAAGCAATATCACAATCACACCAATCACCCGTTAGGGTTAGAATAATGAAATCCAAACAATTGGAAGGAACCCTACACTTTCTGATCACTGAGAGCCCAAACTGGGAGGCTGAGAGCATATGGTAGCAGGAGATCGTTAGAGATAAACTGCTGAACTGCTGAACTACAATATCGGGCGGCAAGCCAACCCCTTCCGCTTATCCAACGGGGAAGCAAGGAACTTGGTGGTAAACCAGCGAAGAGAACAATACTTCAAACACAAATCACTCTACCGCAATATTTCAGCGGGAGAACTGGATACACCGAACAAACTCAACTCGACTGCTTATGCAACAGGAGGATCATTACAACCAATATCACTCTGTGGGAGGATTGAGTTACAATATATCAGATATAGGCAGCAAGCCAACCTCTTCCACTTTTTAGCGGGATATGAAGAATACAATCCAAAAACGGTTAGTAGTACTACTACTTAACCTTACAATAGAGAGGAAAGATAGAGTAGAAGTATAATGCTGAACACATGAGATAATTATCATCAAACTAACTCCACCAAAAACAACAGACTAGAAATGCATAACCAACAACACATAAACTCACTAAATTGCCCATATCTCACTCATATCTCCTTCAATTCACTCCAAATCACTCCCAAACAATCACTAGACAAGCAACGACTAAGAACACACCAAAAAGAGCTACTAAACACCCCGCAAACACCTTGCACACATCCCAATGCACTTCCCAGGGACCACGCCTAAGCTAGAAATTTCGATTTGCTAAATAAAATCTAAGACTCCAAATAAGGGGCTGCAAACTTACAAGATATATCGCCAATAGCATAAAGAAGGTTTGAGCCAGTACTTAGAATGACCAGTCGCTCAAGCAGGGAGGTATGATTGAAAACTTGCTTCAGCCACAACAAATCAGCAACTCTAGAAAACACACCACACTCCAAAATACTTAAAAATACGCACTGAAAATGTCACAAGGATACACCACGCAACTAGGTACTATGTCTCAAGTACGAAACTGGCAATACTAGGGAGCCACACTTCGAAGCTTCAAGTTCATACGCCAATCCGGCAGCTTAATGATGCAATTTTTCAAGATGTCTAAATGGGAGGCCAAGCACCTGTATTTATAGTTTTTTTCCTCCGAAATTCAAATGTAAATGCTCACAAATTCACCTCTCCAAATTTCATTTCATTTCACTAACATATGGCATCCAAATGACATCTCATTCCATTTCCCAAGGTGGGCACCTAGGTTGAATTTTAACCAATAATTAAACAAGTTCAAACTTGCCTAAGTCTTCAACAATAGCCTAATGCATTCTCCAAATTTCAACACCTAACTTAGGGAAATATAACATTGATATTAGATATAAATGTCTTTTCCTAAGCTGCCCAATATATCATTAATCGGTAGTAAAATAATTAAATATTAAACCTTAGGATATGAAAATAATATTTAATTAAAACACTTGTGACACCAATACTGATTATCAACAAAATCTAGGATGAAGTTGAGCAATGAAGACCACTGAACTGCTACAGGAACAAGACCTTGTCCAAATTGCTAAAAATAAAATTGCTCAATACTGCCACTTACTAAAAATAGTAAGTCATGGAATACTCCTCCGAAAAACATGATCTTCGCACGTGGAGAAAGAGCTTGGAAAGCTCAGTAAGATAGCATCATCCAAACAGCCAAACCCTAACTTACTAAAAATAGTAAGTTCTCACTTCACCAAAGAATCAAATGCATGTTGTGCCACCCTGGAGCTTATGAAAAACCCAGAAGAAACCATAGATAGAACTGAAGAATTCTCTCCTGGTAAACCCTAAAAAGCTCGAGCAGAACTTCACAAAAGTTGGAAACCCTAATTCTCCTTTCCAAATAGCCTATGGGTCTCCGGAATAGGCCAATGGACCACTAAACTAATCACTGCAAAGAAGGGGACATTACAAATTATCCCTATATGGTGCGGAAAAACCTTAATATAGACACAAACCTTATTTTCCTTTGATAATGTAAGCTCTTGCTTGATGTATTAAAGATGATGAAATTAAAGTCCATTAGACCCTGTAGGTATTAGAATAATATTAAATGATTATTAGAAGATAAGTCTTACTTTTGTAATAAAGTAGTTTTCCACGACCATTGGGGACAGGGGGACAAAGGGCCTAAGTTTGGGGACGGCGGGGGGTGGTGGGGTGGTGGTGTTGATATAGTTATACATATACTTATAGTACCTGAAAAACTAGTTGTGAAAAGATGTGTAATAGTATAAAACTTACATTTCAAATGAAACTATAGGAAATTAGTAAAATTATAAAATAGCAAAATTTGAAATACTAAATCTAAATACGAAGATTTCTTGAATGCTAATTGCTAAATAAAATTTGACAAATGAAATTGTCAAATTGAAGATTTCTATTATATCGAAAATATGAATATCTGATATCACAAAGTCTATAATGATGATTACATGCTACATCATTACAATGAGTAGCAAATAGCGATAGCATTACAAAAGACAGAATGCCAAAATGTCAAAACTCAAAATGTAGTGAAGGGAGGCCTCTAATCATTTGCAAACTCCTCATCACTTGAACTACTGTTCTCCCTACAATCAAGGTCCCTCAAGCTAACACCAACCAGCCCTGCATCTGAAGTAGTAGGATCATCCTCATCAATTTGTGTTGCTCTACATCCCATTGTGTTGCTGGATTCTCCTTTTACACGAGTGTCTTGTGGTCAATGAGACGCAAAGTACTATGTATAGCCACAAGCTTCTCTGCTCTCTTAGAGCTAAGTCTGTTTCTCTTAAGAGAGTGGATGAAGCTATATGTAGACCAGTTCCTCTTAGCAACTGAAGAAATAGAAACCTGGGATAGCATACGGATAGCTAGAGTGGTGGTCAAAGATTTCAGACCATGACAATTCCACCACAAAAGTGGGTCCTCCCATGCCATAGTTTCTATACCCATCTTTGCCGCATCTGAATAACCCCTAAGAGGCAAATTTTGTCCACTCAGTGCAAATTATGTTGGTATCTCTAGAATCATACATCTTCTCTATGCACCTAAAGAACCCAGCCTTCACCTCATCATCTTGAATCGGTGTCACTCTACCCGGTCTAGCCTTGTACCACTTAGGATTCAAGGCATAAGCAACCATGTGCAAAGGAGTGTCGAGCTTGTCCCATCTGCGTTGAATGATTGGCCGAATGTGCTCATTGTAGAATGCTAGAGTGGGGTCCTTCACTTGCACAACATCCCTCATCTAGTCAAGCATAGAATAGAAGCACTCATACACCTCTCCAAGGTTAGGTGCATCCCCATCCCCATATCTGATGACCTGGAATATTGGAGAAATGATGAAGACAATGTATTTCACATCAGTCCAAAACACATCACTCTTCACTATCTCCTTCACCCTTCTCCCCTGCTTTGTCTTGGCCTTGGCTCACCTATTCCACTTTGTAGTCATAACCATGAGTTGCAATGCCTCTTGCAACTAAATCATTCTCTCCAAGAGAATGAAATAGGATGCATATCTAGTCTCAACTTGTTTCAAGAACTCCTTTGCGAAGGTTCTGAAGAGTGCATGTGAAGTGTGGTGGTTGCAGATAAACATCTGCATATCTCTCGCATCGCTGACCACTCCTCTAATCCAGTCAATCTTCCCCATGTCCTTGAGTGCATTGTTCATGGCATGCACACAACATGAAGTCCACCAAATATGTCTATAGGCTGCCTCAATAAGTTTCCCTGCTGCTCTACACAGATGGGCTGCATCTGTCACTACTTGGACCACAATTTGTAGCCCAACCTCCTCAATAGCCTTCTCGAGGACCTCAAATTGAAAATCAGCATCTTTGCGATGCCCTGTGCAATCAACTGCTCTAAGAAAGTAAGGACCCTCTGCACATGTGACCATGGTGTTGATGAGTGGACGATGGTTGATGTCCGTCCACCCATTCATAACTATGCTTCACCCAGAGGCCACCCAACACGCCTTCATCTTCTCCATCAAAATATTGATCTTGGAATAGCTCTTATCCAAGATTGTAGTCCTCAATTTCGTCTTGCGTGGTGGCACGTGTGATGGTCCTCCCTTCGCCACCGTAAACATCAACTCCCTATAATAAGGAGATTGTGTAACATGAAATGGGATGCCATTGGCAAAGAAGAACCTGCCAATGGACTCATCTATTTCATCCTTCAGCTGCACATTAAACAAATCAGCTATGGGGTTACTTTACATCTTGCATTTCCCTGTCCCCTTAGCCTCTCATGATTGGGGCATGGCACTAGAAGTGGAAGTGGATGAAGGTCTAGACATCATTCCTCTCGTCTGCGATGTATGAGAATAAGTATGTTTCACTTGCTGGCTCTGCTAAAGGGCTGCCCTAGCAAACAAAGTAGTAGGGACTGCAACTGCTCTATCATCTGGAATGCCCCCAAGCTTGTTAATCTCAATTTTGTATTGTATATTTTTAGGTTATTCCAAAAACTTACATGTATCCACACCTTTTCCTCTCCAAAATAGGAAGTGTGCATTCACTTTAGTGATGCTACCAAGCCATGAAATCCCACAAATGTTGCACTACCACATCCTTGTTCCCCCACCTGTACTTGATGTGCCTTGTATTTTTGAAGCAAACTGTTTCTGAGGAGATTTAGGATCACAAGGACCCCTAGCATACTGTGCCAACAACTTTGAAGGGCAACCTGTACTAGTTGGTACACTCGCCATGGAACTAGATTAGGCTCTAGGATCAGCCCCATGGTCACCCCCCTCAGCCTCGGGTTCATAATCTGAATCATCTCCACTATGAGAATGGATTTTAATCTCATCCTCACTCATGTCATGAGAGCTCATTGTGATAGTGACACTGATTTCACAAAATAAAAATAAAAATAAATTCAGCCTAGTTTAACAAATAATAAATTTGAAATTTCAATTTTGATGATTTTGAAATGAATTAAAAAAGAACAAGTTTAAACAACCAAAACATTGAAAGCCAGAAAATAAAACAAACTAAAAACAAGAAAAAACCTACCTTGTGCTTGAAAAATCTCTCCAAAATGTTGTAGAATCCTCTTCCTCCTCTTCTCCTTGCTCCTTCTCACTCCTCTCACACTTGCACTCACTCTTTTCACTCCTTCAATCAGACTTCTCCAAGTTTTTTCTCTTCAGCTTGCTGGAAAAAAAAATGAGACTTAGAAATGTGAATGAAATGACTGATTTTAGTGGTTTTGTGTTGCATTGGGGGAAGAGGTGGGGCCCACGTCAAATTAGGGTTAGCCCCCAAAATTGTTCTAATTTAAAAAAAAATAAAAATTCGGTCGCTTTTTAACGTTGGCGGATGAGAGACTTCTGGGCATCTCCCTACCCCTTGTTTTGGGCGACTCCTAGGGAGACGTCTCCAAGACTCTTGGAGATGCCGAGATGTCTCCGCATCTCCGGCAGAGCACCGGTGGTGGTCGCGGGATGACGGGAGATGCCATGTCCCCATCTCGTCGTCTCGGAAATGTCCCCGTCTCAGAGATGCAGACCTGAGGGGGGTGGGAGGGGGGGAATGCGTTTCTGTGGAACATTGTAATAAAGGAACCTTAGTGATTAAAGCGAGTTGCTTTTTTTAGCATTTAGGGTGAGTCATGTAATGTTTATCCCTGTGAGTCATGTCATGTTCATCCTTGTGCATGTTTATTCGGTTTCATCCTCTAAACCCTATATAAGAAGATGAACCTCATTGCAATATATATATATGAATGCATGAACCCAACCCCAATTCTTTTTTTGGCCGAATCTGTGAACCAAACCTGCAAATGCAAATCCAGTAATGTTATATTTTTATTTGGTCACTTCTTTTGTCGTGTGGGCGGTTCTTCAGTAAACACCCTACTCATGTCTTTCTTTTCTATTGAAGATTATACATAATATTACATTTTTTGAATGTTCTTTCTAGTTCCATTGACTTATTTTGGTCACTTTTGGACATTTATCACTATAGAAAATTTCATTTCTGATTTTTCCAATAGATGATGTCCCATTTTGCTATCAGTAGGTGAATTTTCCACTGTTAACTCTTGTAATATCCTGAATTAATTAATTGTTAACTGGAAAAAACCCAGCTTGTTTTTGTCCACGGTACCATGTTCTTCCTAAGAATATAAGATCATTTAATTTTCTAACGTCACATTGTTTTACTCCCATAGGTCATTTTATCGGCTTGTCTATTTGATTGAAGTCTCTATCTACAGAAGAATTAACATATGTGTTACTTGGTGGGTTTTCTCATGCAATACATGCAAATTGAGTGATGTATTGTTTCATAGATTGATATTTGGGACATCTTATTTGCCTTTGTGTTGTACTGGTTGAACAAGTATTCATTTACTTAATATACTAGCGGGTTTAACTATAATCTCTTGATCGAAATGTGCCTTGTACCGAGCAAAAATTTATTTGGTGCTGAGTTGAAGTCCTATGCTATCAAATTGACTTTTATTTGGTGAGGTTCAAAATCTTCAACATAACTTGCAGATCCAGTTTGAGCTTCTAACTGTATTTTGCAAATCATAAAATACATAGAAAGAGTTTTGTAATGTCTGCCTTGCTTCACACTATGCTGTGTAGTAAATTGTCAAGCTGAGTAAACGTCTATGACATAACTACTACAACCTGAATTTCAATTAAGAATGCCAGTGTCTTGCTTTGATTATACACTGAAATATAACATTAAATTTTTGTTACAACTCCTAGTATAAAGCTGACATTGTTTTCTAACAGCATTATTTCATTAAAAATTGATATGTGGTACCTTTCACATGCAGGTTCTCCATGCATTGCTGAAAATATTTGCAGAATCTATGGTAAAATATATTCAATATCAAGCTGACAGTGGAGCTCAAGTGGTTCAGATTTTTGATTCCTGGGCAACAGAGCTTAGTCCAGTGGATTTTGAAGAATTCAGTCTTCCTTACTTGAAACACATTGTGGATTCTGTGAAAAGAACCCATCCAAGCTTGCCTTTAATTTTGTATGCCAGTGGATCTGGAGGATTACTGGAAAGGCTTTACTTATCTGGTGTTGATGTTATTAGTCTTGATTGGAAGGTTGATATGGCAGAAGCTAGGAAAAGACTGGGAGAAAATGTTGCAGTGCAGGGAAATGTGGATCCTGGTGCACTTTTTGGATCAAAAGATTTTATCAAAAAACGAATTTATGATACAGTGGCTAAAGCTGGGAGAAACAAACATGTCCTTAATCTAGGGCATGGTGTGTTGGTTGGTACACCAGAGGAGAATGTTGCACATTTTTTTGAAGTAGCAAAAGGAATTACATATTAGCCAGTGGAAGAATCATATCTTATCAAAATCAGTAATGTTGCATGCTATGTATCATCCGGTTATTCCATTCCATGCCCAAGAGAAGCCAATTCGAATTCACACAGGTATTTTTTGGAAAAATCATCATGCTATTAGTGCTTTGTTTGGGAACATCAATTGGGGGGAAAAACATTAGATTGTAGAGGAATGAGATTTTGGAAATAAAGCATCTGTATAGGAAAATTTTGAGGTGACTTATTCAGATTTTTTTACTTTTGAAACAGTTTCTAGTACGCTTGGCTAATCTAATAGACTCCATGATTATTGTACAATTCTGGTGATTGTTTCAGCATTCTTTTTAAGCAGAGGTCCAATACTGTGGGGATTGGAGAGAGAAGAAAGTTTCCCTGCTTACTGCACAATTCAAATCTACAATTGACATTGATTTTCAGTGCCATCGAGAGCAGTATCATTCCAATCTCCATTATAACTCAGAATTCTCTAGTGATGGATTTCATAAACATTTTCTTCGTTTCATCTTACAGTTCCAGAGAACCAGGGCTTTATACTAGACCCAGTGTAGTTTTTATTTTAAAGGTGAAAAACTGACATGTATGAGTTGCCCAACACTTGTAATTTGTTATCTCAGAAGTGGTTAAAATTTGTTACGGTATGGGTAGACTCATTTTGTAATACGTTAATGTCTTTATACAAGTTGCATTCACCATTTTCTAATTTTGTGACAACAAAAACACCCTTCTTCAACTTCTTGTGGACATTTACTGCATAGTGATGCCAACAAATTAGTTGATTTGCATTCACACTACACATTCCAGTTTTGACAAAATTTGAGCCAAACTAGGGGCAATTAAATTTCTATATATATTTTGTGCTGAAAATGACCACACATTGAGTACAAATCTGTTACACCGATGAAACTCACGTGTTTCTATGAAAGATTTTGATAATATGAGAGTAGACTAAAATTTGGATAATTTAGTCAAAGAGAACATTTATGCATCCAATACTCAAATCAATAAATTCCTCCAGCAATTGCCTTAGAAATTGGATCTTCTATATTTGAAACTCGTGAAAATAAAATCATTTTTGTACACAGTCTCAGTAGGGGTTCCTCATGATTATATGATTTCAAATTTGTGTTCAAACAGACCCCTTAAATAAGAAATTTATGATTACAAATGTTTTATTAACAGATATGCTACTTGGCAGTTTTACGTAATTATATACTCATTTGATTAAGTAGTAATGCTTAAAAAGCTACATAAAATATCAACATTTTTTTTTTAATGGTGATTTTGTCCTTGTGTTGGGAACATAATTTTAAAAGTCAGACTTGTAAATTACATGGTAAGCTTAAATTTTAAAAAAACTGGGGCTCGGAATAAACTTCACAATTTTATTTAACATTTTAAAATACATATATTTCTATAAAATATTTTTGAAGAACACACTTATTGTTAAATTTGTAGAACATATTATTGATTTCCATCATATATAAATCAAAACTTTGATACATATCATATACCAAAAAACAAGGTCAACCTCTAAATGAGTTACAATGCCACTTCCACTAGCCATAAGAAGAAAGTTGTCTCGGCTAAATAGATTTTTAGCAAGTTGTCAATAATAATGTCTAGGTTAGTACACTCTAGAGTTATATCCCAATTCCTTTTCACCATCTCATTGTAATCAAGTTTTTTATTTGAGGATTTCCATCTTCTGGAACAAACGAACGTGAACAGTGAGGAAGTGCCGCGAGGGTTTCAAACCTTAGCATTTTGTTGAAGCGTCGAGGTTCTACATCGAGCATCATCAAAATCCTCCATCGCCACGACCCATTCCAAGGCCCCACAGGTTGTTCAACCTGTGGATTTTGAAGGCCACTAGCTCAATCCCAGGTCAACATCAATTAAAAAAAAGGCAAGGGAGCGTGGAGCCCTTGAAAGTGACAAATCTAAAGGAACTGACAATTTTGATGCAAATCTTTTAGACACACAGCTGGAGGTTCCCGAGAAAGGCATTCCTAGGGCATCACCCCAACCTGAGAGCAAGTCTGATGAAAACGCCCAAATTTCAACCCACTCCACTCTTCCCAGTGGCAATGCTTCAAGTAAAACTATTACCTTTGAGTTTCCAAATGAGATTGTTGATGTTATTTTTGAGAATAAAGCCAAAACAATTATTCTTTTCTTTCTTAGAGGGGTACCAACTGAACAAGATTTTTTCAAATAGACCCGTAAAAAATTGGAATTAAAGGGTTGGATTATAGAATATTTTAGGGGACTTGGTAGGGGCTATGTGGCTTGTGCCTTTGTAGACCCAAAACATGCCTATACCGTCCTTCAATATGGTTCATGGATAATATGTCAGCATACCTATTATGCCCAAGCTTGGGACATTGACTTTCATCCTGAAGGGATCTCAAAATCCAAATACCCAATGTGGGTTGAATTCCCATTGCTCAACCTTGCATTTCATCCCTTCATGAATGAAACAACTTCTCAACTCGGTAGGGTGTTATGGTGTAAAAACAACTTTGACAAATGGTCTAGCCTTTGTGTTCAGCCTTGTGCTTGCATAGAAATGGACCTCACCCAACAACTTCCAGACACGATTAAGCTTGTTGGACCAAGTTTTGAGTTTGACCAACGAATCTCCCACCTGAACAAGCCAAATGCTTGTTTCTATTGTCGTCGGGAAGGACACCTTATCCGAGATGGCCCTATCTGTAAACCACTTTCGGTTCCACAACCAGCTAATGAACCTCAACCTTCTAGCCAGGCCCCCCCTAAACCACTCTTTCCTACTAACTCACCTTCCCCACCATCTACCATCTCCACCCCACTACCCTCATCCACACCCCTTCTTGCTACCACCCCCTCCTCTCCTCCGCAATCCCCATCAACCCACAATTCCCCTTCCTTTAGAGATGTTCTTGGTGACAACTCTAGAGCAGTTAAGAGAAGGAAGGATATTGCCTCTTCCACCTCCCCTATCTACACTGATTAGAAATTGCCCTTGTAGGAAGCTTGTCCCTCACCTGTAAGATCTGGATCCCGTTCTTCCTCTTGTGAAAGATTTGATCCGCAACACTCTCTATCTATTCAAGAATGCCAATCTCATAATCAGTTCAATGCACTCTTGCATTATAAGGAAACTCTCCCTGATTCCTCTCAATAAATTGTAATATCCAATCTTGGAATGTTCGGGGGTTAACAATCCCCTCTTGAAAATACCATGTTGGACAATCCATTCAGATGAATCACTCGGATATTATCATGTTGCAAGAAGTTAAAGTTGGCGGTGTGCATCTGCAAGCCACTTTTGCTTCCATCTAGCAAGATGCTCTCTTTTTCCACACCAATCATTCTGAGGGGTGTGGTGGAGTTGTGCTTGGCCTTGCCCCTTGGATTGCCAAACATGTGGTTTCTTCTGGAAGTGACCCTTATAATTGTTGCATCTGGGCCATTGTTCTCCTTCATTACACCTTGTATGGATTTTATTCTATCCATGCTCCCAACTCACCCTTAGACATGACTCTTTCATGGGAATGGATGCGTGCTTACCTCCCTAATGTAGATTGGGTGTTAGGGGGTGAATATAATATGGTGCAACACTCTGCTGATCGCAGTTGGGAAAATCCCGTTCGCTTGTCTCACTTGGAGTTTGATGCATGGATTCTTGCTCGTAATGCTTTGGGTGTGCATGATCCTTTATTAGGCAAGAAAGACCTTCACATGCCTCATTGGTATACTTGGTCTAATTATCGAGAAGGCTTTTTGAGGAAGATGAGTCACCTTGATAGATACTATATTTCTCCTAATTGTTCTATCGTGCCTTCTTTGTCGAGTCTTTTAATTCATCTTGACCTTGCTGCCACCCTTTCTGACCACTTCCCCATTTTCACCACCCTTTCACTTTCTAACTCACCATCCCTTCCCAATGATCTTCCCTTCAAACTTAAGGTGACTCATCTCCAAACAATAAGACTGCATTGATGGACTTTTAGCTACTTGGAATGTTGAACCAAGACCTCTACATGATAGATGGATTAGTTGGTGGGAAAGGACTATCACACGCTACACCTCTTTCCTTCGTGATTATGATCGGCGAGCTGCTTCTAAACGAAAGAGACTTGAGAAATCTCTGAATGGGCAATTGGTTTGTGGGCATTCACTCCTTGCAGTTAACCCCCATGACCTTTTTCTTGAACAATCTATTGCTCATACTAAAAACCTTCTTAGGAAATTGGCTGTTTATAAAGAAAAAGGTGCTCAGATTAATGCTCTTCTCCAATGGATTAAAAATGGTGATCGAGGCTCCAAATTCTTCTTCCAATACTTGAAACATAAACATAAAAAAGAGCAGATTTCTGTCATTACATTTGTTGATGGAATTCCTCAAATTAATCAGGCTGACATCATTCAAACCTTTTTTGATTACTACAAACAACTTTTCACTAATGACACAGTGGATGATCCCCTTATTTCCATTGTGGAGGAAAGTGTGGCAAGGTGTATTCCTCACAAAATTGATGAAGAATATAGTAACTTTCTTGACAGGCCTCTTTCAATGGAAGAAATTGAGAAGCACTTTATAGCATGGCCACTGAAAAGAGCCCTAGAGTGGATGGACTTCCTGTTGAGTTCTATCATTCTTTGTGGCCTTACATTCGAGAAGACTTCTATTATGTGTATCTTGAAGGAATTGAAACTGGTACTTTAGGACCAATCATTAATCAAGGCCTTATTAAACTCATTCCTAAAGGCAAGGATGAGAATTTTGTGGTTGGTTGGAGACCCATTACATTACTTCACACTTCTTGCAAAATTATAGCCAAAACATTGGCTCGAAGAATCAAACCCATTACTCAAAGATAGTGTGTCCAGAACAAACAGGGTTCTTAGGAGGAAGATTCATTCTCGATAATCTTGTGTTGGCTTGGGAAACAATTGAATGGGCTCAACAAACAACCCAAGATGCTCTTATGGTCAAGCTTGATTTTGACAAAGTATATGACCGCATTCGATATCTCTTCATCCTTAACATGTTGAAATGGCTGGGATTTGGTCCTAAAATTCTTGATCACATCAAAATGCTCTTCATAGACGCTAATGCCAGATTAGCAGTTAATGGCTCCCTCTCTTCTCAATTCCCTCTTCAAAGATCTATCTGTCAAGGTTGTCCTCTTGCCCCATTCTTGTATGTCCTTCTTGTTGATGCTCTTGGCTATTTGCTCCATCATGCAAAGGCTAATAAACTTATTCATGGCATTTCACTACCTAATAATGCCACTGCCCTCAACTCACACTTCGTTGATGACAGTTTGCTCTTTATCCAAAATTCTGCTAAAGAGGTGGCTAATATTTTGGATACCTTGGACGTATTTTGTATCATATCTGGATCCAAATTAGCTATGCACAAGATATAATTTATTACGTCTCGTCCTCATCTCCGACCAACATGGATTCCTTCTGAATGGAACAAAATTAAGCATGGTACAATCACCAGATATCTGGGTATCCCTTTTGGTGTTGGAATTTCTCTAAGAGATATGTGGAATTGGTTTATGAACAAAATCAAGGCCAAACTTTTGAATTGGCCTAATAGATTCTTATGTATGGCTGGTCGGATTCAAGTGGCAAATAAAATCTTGCTTGCTAGTCATGTTTATATATCCTCATGCTGGCTGCCTTCTAAAAAATGCTACAAGCAATTAACTCAACTTATCGGAAACTTTTTATGGGCCAAATGGGGAAACAAAAAAGGACTGCCTGTTACTTCTTGGCAGCATTGTATACAACCTAAGGATAAGGGAGCGCTAGGAATCATTGATCCATTCACTCAAGGAATCTACCTAACAACCAAATGGATAATTAGAGTGTTGGACGAAGATGCTCCTTGGAAGGAATTGATTAAATTTCACATACAAACTGCCCTTGCTGGCCGTTCTTGGGGGCTTGTTAGTTGGAAAGACAAGATTCTTTTAGCCCCCTTTTTTCCGACTCATGGTTCAACACCATTCAACCCTATTTGGAAAGCATGGCAGATCACTTCAAAAAAGTTGATTTGGTTTGATCAGTCTCTCAGCCATGGGCTAAGTTTTCCTTATTCCTCTATTTGGTTGAATCGGTTGATTCAACACAATGGCAGACCTTTAGGCACTTTTAACAGGTTCAAAGGAAAACACTTATTTAAAAAAGGTATTCAAGTTTTTCGGGACCTATGGGACCCCTCCACCTTCCAATGGAAATTATGGCCTCTTCTTAAATCCCAATTCCACCTCTCAGACTTTGATAAGCAACCCATTACTGAAATTCAGCAGTTTATTACTCCCAAACTCTATAGTTTGTTATCATTGGATTGTCATGCAAATCTTTTGAATGATTGGAGATGACCTACTAATCATGGAATCTACCTTTTCCCCTTCGAACCATATACAAGAAACTCCTTCCTCATATTGCCATCTCACCTCATCTCAATAGAATGTGACATTGTTCTTTCCTCCGTTCCAAATGGAATAAACTAAGCCTCCAAATATGGAAGTCCAAAGGTGATGTCCAATCAAAGCTTTTAGCATGGAAAGTGCTTCATGTTAAATTGTCTATTGCTAATCATCTTAAGTTTTTTCATCCTCTGCCCACTTGTCCCTATTGTACCGAGGTAGTGATAAACTTATAAGGCACTGAGAGGGGGGGTGAATCAGTGCAAGCAAAAACAATATAACTCTGATCACTACTTTAATCAACTTCAAAATCAATGAGCATGCAAGAAAGATAATCACATATGCAAACAACCAATAAAACATGCACCATACAACACAATATTTTTCACGTGGAAACCCAAATGGGACAAACCACGCTTGGAATTAGAACCCACAAAAATATGCACTCTTTCGGAATGCGCCCTGTTAAAGGCCTAGCCCGGTTAGGAGCTTTACAATAATGCCCGGTTAAGAGCATACCTTGTTAGGATTCACTTGGTGAAGATATTTCAACCTTAGCTCTGTTAGGAGCTATACCCTATTAGGAGTAACCTTGCTAAAGTATTTAAATCCAAATTAATGAGTCACTTGGTGAAGGGATTTACAAGATTAGACATTTTAGAACCTACCTAGTTAAGGGATTTTAATACTGTTGCAACTGTTAGGGAACAATAGGTAAGTGATCTGCATATAGCACCTTTGTGCCTGATAGATCCACTTCAATTATGCTTCTAGCGCCAACTAAACATTAATATAGAGCTTCACCTTACACCGCACAATCAAATTCTCATTGTAGATCCTTCTTCTCATACATCATCACACAATATTACCTTTTTATAAACAAGTTTGCTAAGTTGGCTAATATCCTTGGAACAATGTATCTAGACAATCTTGCACATTATGCTTTACTAATGTCAGCCACATACATCATAACTCAAAAATCAAACATTAAGTCTACCGGTTTACCGATCTAAGTAACTCTGCTCTACCGGTTAACTGTTCTTCCTGACTGACTGCTCAGTACATCATAACTCGCTCCAAACTTCGAATCTACTGATGCGGTTCCAGGAATAGACTCCTACCAATGTCATGAACATGCATTCCAAACTACAACACCTAACTCATCACTGATCTATCGTACCTGTCACTTGATCATAGCACTATCCCTATTTACCGGTTCACTATATAACTGCTTCCTCTACCGGTTTGGCTCTACCAGTTAGACTAAATGACTTAGATGACTAACAAAACATGGTTGCCATCAATGACAACACAAAACAAGTCATCAATCAACCTATTACATCATATCATCATCATCATCATCATCATCAAGCCAACAGGTAGAAACTATAAAACATGCATTTTGGCTTTGCTCTCATGCTAAAAAACTTTGGAATTCTTTGTTCACTACATTTCTAGTCTTATTTCCTCCCACATGGTCTTGGAAGTCAACTCTCCTTGGTGCTTCTTCATCCTTTGATATTCCTTCCCAAACTTGCAGACAAGTGATTCTCAAATGTATTTGGAAACTCCAATGCAATGTTGTTTTCTCTAATTCTATTCTTCCTTTGTAGATTGAGTTTCATATGATTTGTGCCAATTTGTCTCTCCAATTAAAATCCCTGCAAAAAAGTTGGCACTCACAAGATGAAAAAATTCATGCTCTTCTTCAGCAGTTACACATCATTATCGAGAATAGTGGAGATCAAACATAAAGTTGTTTTGTATGGAAAATAAATGCTTTTCAGTTTGGTTGTTAGTTTCAGCCTTTGTATTTGCAGCTCTGTTGTAATTTTATATGTGGAGTTGTGGTATATTTCCAGCTGTGTTGTAATTTTGTGTTCTTAGCTGTGGTGTATTTCCAGATGTTCTTAGAGTTGTTGTTGTTCATGTCTCAGTTGTTGTTCATGTTTCAACTGCTATAGCTTTAAGTTTGTGGTTCTTCACTTCTTTGTAATTCACTATTTTGTTTTCTTCAACAAAAACAAAAAAAGTTTTTTATTTGAGAAGAGATCCCAACAAGTAGTAGGGATTTGGGAATGAATATCTCAATGGGGTTGATGGGTAGTGCCCCTTATGGGGTTTAGGGGCAATACAATGCAGTGCCCTTGGTGCATTCCTTATCATGATATTGGATGGGATTGGGTGTTGATAAAGGCAAAATTAGGTGTTTGGTGTTTTTTGTTTATAAAAATGTTTTAAAAATCACATCCAAAGTTGGGGACTAAGGAGTTGTTAAATCTATCCAAGCTTCATTTATATGCTAACACTCTATTTAGAGCAATGTCTTCCTCTTGTGGTAAGCTTACAAATCTTCAACTTTTAAGAATAGGGCATAATTGCTTTTTGAGCTCCTTACCACTTGAAATTGGTCATTACACAACATATGCATATCAACTTTGCCTCGAATCTAAAAGACATAAATCCCATGGAAAATTGGCGAATTGCATCAACTTACTAAGTTGTTGGAAACCTTTGGATTAATTAAAAGTTGAAAAAAGAAGCAAAATTCATGATTAAACAAGATTAATCGCATAACCTTGTTAAAATCGCGATTTTTAAATAAAATCGTTGATTCACGATTTTGATTATTTTTTAACTCAATATTTTAGCAATTAAACACAATTTTAATTGGTTTCTTCAAGTTTATGCTAACATGCTCGAACAATATATAGGACAAATGCAATCACTAGAGGGATGCTCATTGTTGTTTTGGAAAGATTGAATATCATTTTCACATTTTATTCAAAATATCCACTAGTATATTGTAAAAGGTATTTTGATTTGCTTTAAGAGTTATTAATATTTAGGTATAGTAATTTTATATTTTATTTATATTTAAAGTATATATTAATAAATCGTAAATAAGATAAAAAATTAATTGAAATTATTTTATTTATTCAATTTTTTTTTATAATTTAGTTAGTAATTAAAACTATTTATAATTATGTTATTTATTAAAATTTATTTTATTTCATTGTAAAATTATTTAATTATTTCTAGAGGCGTTCTTTAGTGGCAAGCGTGTTGTGTAATTGTGTAAATGGGTTAATAAAAAACATCATATTAACTTTTAATAATAAATACAAATATATGAAATTGAAATAAATTAATGGTTTTTCTCTTTTTTCCTACATTTTTTAACAATGGGTATTTTTTTTAGTTTTTTTGGTCTGCCTATTGTTTCCCCAAATTTTTTTGGTGCTATGAAAAAAACATGTGAAACACAACAACATCTACCAACATAAAGAATATTAGAAAAAAAACATTGAGGAAAACTCTGATTTGTGTTTGAAATTGTGTCCTAGATTTGCCCAAATGGTCAGTTATGTGCGAGTAACTTGTTGAGCAATGAGGCTTACAAGTACTCATGTACCCGATGAGTTTTGCATTTATAGTTCAAAATAAAGAGAGCACTACACTAGTTTTTTACTCCCACTTCAAATAAAAAATGCATGACATTGCACACATATTCTTATATATATTATTTTTATCTCTTTAGGTTTTAAAGTTTTTGAGTCTTGGTCATAAATATTTTTGGTGTCCTTAAAATATTGCAAGTCACAAATATGTTAGGCATAAAATTTGGTGTATATAGATGAAACAACCAAAGGGGATGGAATTGGTTGTAAGAGGTTGTTATGGATAATGGTGTTTTATTGGCTTTTAACAGAGTCAACAACGAAATCAAAGTAGTACTAGAATTTATCTGAGCGGCTTATTGATTGGTTGGCTGAATCCAAATGGTTATTTGACTATGTAAGTGAACTTGAATTGTTCTTTTTAACTGATTGGGAGTGTCCAGATGGTTTTGTTGGAAAGTAAATCCAGATTATGATATTGCTATCAAGATTCAACTATGTAGTTTTCAAGTCAAACTCATTGACTTGTCTTTCATTGAGTAGTGGTTCACAAGAACCCATCTCTCATGAGAATGAATGGTACACTTAGCACTCATTGCATCTAGGTGATGCTCACAAAAGTTATTTGTATTCTACCTTCAAAAATTCATCACCTAGCATAATGCTCACCATTTGGAGAAACATGGGGTCTTTGATTTTGAAGATGTTTCTCATTCTCTCCTCAGAGTTCTTCCCCCAAAACACTATCATCTGCTTCACTGTTTGCAAGGAGAAATTTGCCTGCATTTTCTTCAATTTTCTTGAACCCTCTACTCTTCTCGTCGACGTTTCAAATTGAATGAATTGTGCCAAGACCAAGACAACTTTAATCTTGCCTTGCACACTTCACCTTTCTTGAAAGGGACAATGCATTTATTAATACGTCATCAATTCCTTGCCTTCGCATGATTTCTTCTTAGCTCTTGTACGTTCGCCTCCTCTATTTCAATGTTGTGGAGATCTTCCCAAATCTCTCATTTGTTCTCCTTCATTAAATGAAATAGCCACTTAGAGATCCAATTTGCCACATCAGTTGTTAGGAAATTATGTTCATATGGGTTAGAATAATAATGTGTGGGGTGGCTGCAAGAAGTTAAGTCCCACTTTTGGGCAAAAAGAAGCGTTTTCTTTGTTTTTCAAATTTTCTGTCGATTGATGTCAAAATTTGATGCACTTAGAGATTGAATCTCAAACAACTTCAGTAATAGGAAATGTAGTGCTTAGAGTCTACTTTTCAAATATGTAATTTATTTTAATACCCACATGGTAGAAATCGCTTTTTAGTAGGCATGTTTAAAAACCGGTTTTTCAAAATGCCCGTTTCAGGACCATACCACACATGTGTACGACTACCCTTTTTTGATGCAAATAAATGAATTTTTGCAAATCCTTCTGGGAAACGATACCTAAGACACCAAATATTGATGAGAATATTTTTGCTTATATTTTTATTGAATATATATGTTTTTATTAATTTTTAACTAACAATAAAGTATATTTTCAAAACATCGAGTGTACGACCACCATAATTTGATGAAAATTTCATATTTTTCAATTTTTTATTTTAATATTCAAAATAATTGTATGTAGATCGATTTCATATAATTTATTTTTCTAAAATCCTAAAAACAAAAAAGTTATTAAATTTTTAGTGAACCTCGACATTTTAGGTTTAGGTTCCACTTTTGATTAATAAACAATACAAAAATAGTAAAAATAATCTTATCACTATGAAATTTACATTTATGAAATTAGGATGTTGAAAAATCTAATGGGTTTTCGTTTCGTCAAAAAATTCAATAAAAAAGGCCCTCAAAAAAGTAGGCCAAGGTAGAAATTTGATGTCGTTTTACCTTAGCCATTTTTTTGGAAGTCCAAGCATAGGCTTGGTGGGACCAAGCCTATCCCAAAGCAAAAAACAATGCTAAGGGTTGTTTCCCACCCCTAATTCTAACAAACGAGTGCATGTTTTTTAAATTCAAAAAACAGGCGCCCGTTTTGCTTTGTATCGTTGAAAGTGAAACAGGCGCTCGTTTTAAAAAACTGACACCCGATTCTAAAACGGGCACCCGTTTCATTAAATAACGGGCGCCCATTTCTGAAAAAGATCCGTTGGGCCAGAATTTGGCCCACAAGCACAAATCCCAATGATTGAATGATTTTTCAATCATTGCCTGACATGTACGATCTGCAAAGAGAATGTTTTGATTAATCATTCTCTTTTTTTGTCTTATTGTCAATTTGGTAAGGAGATCGATTTGAATTCAAAATTTGGTGCAACCATGGGATCAAATCAACACAGGAAGAGGCAAAAAAAGGTTTTGACAGCTGAGG
Organism: Cryptomeria japonica; assembly: GCF_030272615.1. Taxonomy (NCBI): domain Eukaryota; kingdom Viridiplantae; phylum Streptophyta; class Pinopsida; order Cupressales; family Cupressaceae; genus Cryptomeria; species Cryptomeria japonica. The sequence goes on along the minus strand of NC_081407.1, from coordinate 239,337,196 downwards.
AGATTGCAACAAATAGGGAGAAGGAAGCAATACGTCAACGAGAGAGAAGATCAAGAATGAGACAAGGAGCTTCAATTTTCACAATTGTTTTAGAAGAGGAGAACATCAATGAGACCATAAATGCTGACGAAGGAAACACAATAGAACCGTTTAATTCAGGTGCATCTTCTAACCCATTATTGGATACATGTATGTCTTCACAACCCTATGTTTTTTCTCATGAAGAAATTGGTGATTTAATAGAAGCATGTTACTTATTAAATCAAACGCCAATTGAAAATCAAACCCCAAATGAAATTAGAACTCAAGTTAAAACTGAAATTGAAATCCAAATTGAAACCCCAAATGAAACTAGATCTCAACTTGAAACTGAAATTGAAGCCGAATTTGAAACTCCAAATGAAATTGAAAATCCACCTGCAACTGAAACCAATAATGTGGATGTAGACATGGAAACACCAATTAAAAATGAAACATGTTTAAATGATAATCAAATGAATGAAAAATTTGAAATGAAAAGTGATGTACTAAACAACCTTCCTGACTTGGTTTCATGGAGACAGATTAGGACACATGCAAATAGATTGTTTAGACATTTTTTTTATAATAAGAAATTTGGGTTTCAATGTCAATTAATGGTACAACTAATTAAAATGACTAAAATGCAAAAAGTGATGAAGAAGTTAGGCTTTTATGTCAAACCCAAGAAGAAGGACGAGTCTTTAAAACAAGTTGTATCGACTGTTGCTAATGCCTTTGATACAATCGGAAAGAAAAGTCGTTCTAAAGATAAAAATGCGGCACAACGGGCAATAACAACAACTTTAGTAAGCCAAACAACTTCTAATAAAAGAATGATGAGTATCATAAGAGGATATCTTAATATTCATCGTAAAACTTTGTCAAGAGCTGTAAAAAGAAGAGTTAATTTTGAAAGTGATCCGGCAAACAATTTGTAGAATTTTAGTGGTAGACTACCAAGGTCTGATATGAAACTTATTGGTGAAGTCAAAACTTTGATTGAAAAATTCTGGCACGATAATACGAGAGTATCACCTAATGTTAGAGATGTTCTTAAACTAAGAGTTGGGTCAAAAATTCGTGATCCACATCCAAAACATCTATTGGACATGACTCAAACTGAATTGTACAATTTTTTTTTGGATGATAAGGTGCAGAGAGTTTTTTAGTGGCGAATCTTCGCCAATTGGGGAATTCCGTGTATTTTTTCATAGTTTTTTTTGAGGAAATGGTGAATAGTCTGGGGCAAAATCACTGGTCAAATCGCCCATAATTTTAGGGTTAACGATACACTGTATTCTAGCTTCGCCATTGACCACACACCGTTCGACATGCATGCTCGCAATATTCGCCTAGAATCACTCAGACGTGGGTATTAGATCACCTCCGTTATTCGCTAGCAATAGTAAAACGACCACGTACCCAGGACCTAATTCGCCAATGCTAAATTACATGTTCATTGCACGCATCGGCCAAATTCGTCAATATCAATTAAAACATTATAAGCATTCGAGGACCCATTTCGCCCCGCTTAAATTAAATGTTCATTGCACGCGTCGGCCAAATTCGCCAAAAAAGCAATCATGGATTGATATAAATACACTCTTTGACTTTCTTACAATTTGTTCGTGTCTGATTAGTAAATTTGGGAGTTCTCGATTCGCATTCCGCAATTTGAGTTGGAGCGTCGAAGTTCATTGTAGGGCTGAGGCATTCCTGCAACACAGGCCCAGGCATTCCTGCTTCCTGATTCAGAGAATTGAGAAGGCATAAAGGTGAGTAATCATTTCTTCATACTTGATAGTATTAGTTTTAACTTTTAATTCGTAGTGAGAGGTCAAGACTCAAGATGTCACAGTTAGACATGGGTGAGACTCCTCAGGGTGGTGAAGGGACTGAGATGTGTTAGTAAACAGATTTGTCTCTCACAATTTATTTAACTTTTATACTCTTTAGCCCAAGAAATGAAAGACAAATTTCACCATACAGTTGGAAAATCATCGTATTGATTAACCTCTGAATTAAGGTACAACTCCCTTTAATATATTTTCAATCAGCTCCAAATTACATACAACCAATATTATACTTTTCATCAGAAAGTACAAAAAAGGTAATTGTATTCACCAGTCAATACCAAATGAACACAAGCATTGATTCATATATAATTCTTTGTGTAAAGCTGCCAGACTTCACATGTGCACTAAAACAAAATGAAAACCTTAAAAGATGAATCTCCCTGATATTTTCTGCACATATTGAAAGCTATGAGAGATTCTTTCTTGAAATAGATTCTCACATAAATCAAATTTCAAACACCAAACACACAGATTTGAAACCAAAGATAAACTATCATTTGATTTTCATTCATAACTGATCATCAACTTCCAACACATACATAAAGTATTCAGTCAAAATTAAAGAGATAGTTTTTCAAAAACTTAGCGGACCCACGTAAAGTCATTACAAAGCTTATAAATAGGCCCTCAGACCAATAGTTCAACCAACGGTAAAATTAACTCTAAATGAGTTAATGAGAAATTGTCCTAATTGCATAACTGAAAATAAAAAGAAAGCTAGACACGCTGGCATACAACTGCTAGCAGTGCTAGTCATGCGGTCGATTATGTTTCAATCAGATTGCCCAGATTGCTATTCTGGGCGGACACCATAACCACTTTTGCTGCACTCCACTCCTGATGAATCCTCGAGAATTCCTGGATTACCGCTACATGCGGCAGGCTGATATGAATTACCCTTTGCTTCCAGAGTTCCTTATTTCTTTTCACTAGCTGCACTTTATCTCTGTGAGAGTCCAAGTGATCTAGACATACTGTAAGCATCGACTCCAATTTAGCAATCTTCATAAAAGCTTCCACGACTAAGGACTTCTCCACCTTAATCTGCTTAAAGCGACTACTGAATAAATTGACCATTTCTGCTGTATCTTCCAGAGTTTGACCATCCTCTTTAAGCAACTAAACATCTACACAATGCAGATCCTTTTGCATGGTTGTTCTCAAGGTTGTTAGTTCACCTCGCAGACTGACAGACTCACCATGACCTTGGTCAATGATTTGGTTACGCCACTCTATACTTTCTTTGCATATGAACATTATATCTTCATCTAATCCTGGCACTTGTCTTTCGGCAAGAAAATTCATCAAGCCATAGCACTGAATATCGCGCATTTGCCTTGAAATCACCACCCATTTAGTTTTTTTGTTCTACCATGCGATTGAGTCAGCGTCCAATTCCTTGGTAACATCATTGGCATCTTTGAAAATTTGAACTAAATTTGATATGTAGTTAGTTCCTTGATGCACAATCGATGTAAGCCACTCAGAGAAAATCTTTGCGATCATCTTGTTCCTTTGAACTTCATTCAAGAACTTCTGATTATCAAGGGATTTTAGATTAAAGGGAATAGAGCTTTGGGACAATGGCAGCGGACTATTCTGCAAAGCATGGATGTATTGAGCCATTTGTGTTAAACTCTATTTCAACTTTGCTTTATCCTTTTCATCCTTCGAGCTGCAGGAGATAATCCTTTTGGTTGAAGTTTCTAAATGTTTCACATCAACTGCTCTAGTTCCTACTCCCAGATCAACTTGCTCAATAGTATAATCGGCCTCTGAGGTAGTGGCAGCATCCTTTTCAGATGTAGGCCTAGCAATATCTGCAATCCAATGTTTTGTGCCCTCATCAAAACCGATCACGGTTTCCACTTTTAGCCGCTTAGGCTTCGTGGCTCCTCCTAGACATTTACTCATGACATCTTCCATGGACACAAAAATAGGCACAACATTCCTCTTCTTTGTAATTGAATCACTCAACCATTTAGGAGCCACAGTTAGATCTTTGGATTGCATGGGCGGAGGCCCTCCTGAAGTCAGCAGCATAGCATTATCTGTATTAGACAGAACATCAAGCACCTGTGAATCCTGGACATTAGCATCAACATCAGTTACAACCTTGTTAGCATAAGAAACAAGGGTTGTCATATTGCCTTGTACTTCCTCAGCATCCAAATCAAGAATGAGATGAGCGACAGGTGGCTGAAAATTCTTCTTGTATCTTGATTTAGTAACTCGGCCACCAATGGAATGTGCAACTTTGAAGTCAAGTTTTTCCTCTTTAATCTTAGCTTGCTTCTTTCTTGCAATAGAAATAGGAGTATTAGTTAAAACAATGGTTTTTCTTACAATCTCTTTTTTTCCACCCTTATTTCTTGAACTGGTTGCCTTCCCTGGATGAAATTTGCAGTTCCTTAGCCAATTCTCCGTTTTGCGAATTATACTGAAGGTGCATGCCTGTACATTATCCTCCATCCTTCTACTCCAATCAACCTCTGGAAGAGGTTCATTGTGTACCCGTTTCATGAATTTTGGGTCTAGTACATCTTCCTTATCAATAGTCACACCAGAGGCATCCATTTGCAACTTCATGTCGAGAATCTGCTTCAGAGTTAACCTGGACCAATTTCTTTTTCTTACTTCAAATTCATCTGAGTAGTCTTCCCAATAATCTTCCAACTGTGACACATGTTGATCAGGCATTGTCGTTTTCACATAATGAGCAATAAAGCCTTTACTGTCAAAACTATCTCTCTTCACGAAAGTTTTCAAATGAAACCTTTGAAATTCCAATTGAAGATTCAGTGCATCAGAAATAGACCATCAACTGTAATGGCCTAAATCAATAGGAAAAATTCCACTTGTGCCAGAATCTTCACCAGAATCCTTTACAACATAGGCTAACTGCCTGGAAACTTCAGTCAAACCACAACAATCTGAAACATATCTAGGTAACCTAAAGGGTTCACCTTTAAAGCCTCCAACCCTTATATAAGTGAAGTGATTAAACTGAATAAAGAAGTTATCATAGTTGCCAATTAGTTCAACAGCTTCAACTGACATTCTCCTGTGCAAATTACCTTGTAACTCAAAAGTTAGCCTCCCGACAAATATATCATTCTAGCGAAGGTAATTGTCAACGTGTCCTTTTTGGGTCAAATGGGGGTGGTATTCATAGATTTTTATACCCTGAACCCATTTTGTATGGAACAGTCCAGGCCACTCCCCCACACAGGCTAACATGTAGAACAGATATGAAGACATATAAAAATTTGAAATCCCAGCGTGATTGCTCAAACCCTCATGCAACCTTTCTGCAATTACTGTGCCCCAATCAATGAACCGGTTTTTGTCGAGAGCAACTTGGATGAAGAAATACATCCAGTCCTCCTAATAAAAGGAGTGTGAATTTCCCTTAATTCTGCTCAACATTATTACCAAATCCTTGATTTCAAGAATCAAATGCTCTCAGGTTAATGGCCTTGGCAGCCTTGAGCCGCCCTTTTGATACTTCAAAAGCCAATTTCGTGCAATAATGGGTATGTAATACTACTTCTTCTCAGTATAAATCCCATAAGACTTTCCAATAGTCCAATCCTCATAGGGTTCTCGATGTGGGATACCCATGGCCGCCATTACTGTCTCTCTATCAATAGACAACATAATTTCACCATTATTTCTCGTAATGCACTTGTTATCCTTGTTATAGTGATTCATGCACTCTAAAACCAACTCTGGACAAGGGGCGGCTGTGGGAAATGTCGCTGCTTCCAATAAACCAATTTGTGCAATATCTTTCAGCATAGAATCAACAACTGGGTTTTCCTCACTCTTTTTAAGAAAACATCTAAATCTAATTGAACTAGAGCCGTATCAGCTAGCTCTGGTACGAAACTCACAAGAGAAGAAGAGCTCGCTAATTTAGGCAAAGTCGGCCTCATGCTTAACCCATAATCTTTTCCCAATCAACTCAGAAAAAGCAGAAAACAGGTAAAACATAAACAAGCAGCTAAACAATATACCCAGTTCTTTTAGAACTGTAGCAATTAGGAAATTTGTTGAACATACCTTCCTCTGTCATCGGCAAAACCCCTATCATAGTCTATTTTTCTTTCGCTCCAAAAAGTTTCCTTAAAACTTATGTTTCACAAATGACAATCTCGACAAGACAACTACTTAATTTAAAACAACGAAGAAAATCTTACTCATGATTTCCATAAGTTATCTTCATTACTCTTCATTCATGCGACATTACTCTGAAATGATCTCAAACGATCATGCATTTAATAACAAGTCACTTCATATCTGAAAACACGGATTCCCACGCCATACTTTCTATAAATGACAACTTTTAAATCATTAAGAAAGAATATTCCCTTTCCTTGCCACCGTTAGCCATTCCTTAAAATTTGTGCCGCCATCTTATGAAGTCATATGATTTCTAAGAAATCAAACATTGAACTTTGAACCTTGAAGAATAATAGCAACGCAAAAACATATACATGACAACTATTGAACTTTGAACCTTGAACCCAAAAGGTTCAAGTTCAAGGTTCAACCAATGCTAAACACCGACAAACATTGAAAAAGACATAAAGCCGCGTGGGGAAATAAAATTAACATGATGCCCGTTGAACTTTGAACCTTGAACCCCAAAGGTTCAAGTTCAACACAGTGAAACTTAAATAAAGAAGACTGCAAAGACTGAATTGCACAGAAAATTCGAGAAACACAACAATGAAAGTGCATGGGGACTAGAACTGTAAAGTACCAAGCAATGAATCCCAGAATCCCTGGTTTCACAAATTACTTAAAAGTAATGCCCGACTCACACCAAAACTCACACACCTAAGCTAAACACAACAAAAACTGTATGCACAAACTAACAGGGGACTCCTACTTACAATTGATACAATTTTAAGTCCTGTCCGTTATAAGATAGAGGTAGTTCAAAGCCATCCTGATAAGCAAGTTTAAAAGAATTGGGACCTTTTACCTCATGAATTACATAAGGTCCTTTCCATAGTGACTCTAATTTGCCGTGAGCGGCTTTCGGCTCCCTCCTTTTATCCCATAATAACACCAGATCACCTTTCATGAACTTCTTGGGTCTTGCCTTCTGATAAAAAATCTTTTTTACCCTCATCTGATATTCTGTAATCCTGTCGACCAAATTTTCCCTTTCTTCCTCGATCTTAATTAAGTACATAATTCTCTTCTCAAGAGAGCTTTGAAAGAATACGTCTTCTACTACAGTCTGTAATTTTGAAGCCGCTAATTCTAGAGGAAGAGATATTTGGGCACCAATGCCATATACCAACTCAAAAGGAGACATCCCTATAGCTTGCTTAGGTGAGGTTCGATCTGCCCACAATGCTTCATGCAACTTCTTATGTCAGTCTCTGAAATTTTCGCTAACCAACTTCCTCATGATGTTAATCAAGTTTTTGTTACTTGATTCTGCTTGGCTGTTACCCTGTGGATAATGATCAGAAGCATGCGCCAAAGAAATTCTATGATCATAGCAAAATAAAACCAATTTGGATGAAGAGAAATTTGATGCATTATCTGCGACTATTTTATGAGGAACCCCGAACCTGGCAAGAATATTGTCCTTAAGGAACACACACACAACCTTTGAAGTGGTCTTTTTCACAGGGATAGTTTCCACCCATTTAGTGAAATAGTCCGTTGGTGTTAATAAGTGAGTGTATCTTGCACTGGAGGTTGGGTTCAAAGGACCAATGAAATCTAATCCCCATTGTTTAAAGGGTTCCTCAACCACTACAGGTCTTAAAGGCAAGACAACCAACTAGGGTTTACCTGTAAACAATTTACACTTTTCACACTTTGCCACCCAAGCATACGCATCTCTGAACATTCCTGGCCAATAGTAACAGTTCCTCAAGATTTTATATGCAGTCACCATAGAAGAGAAATGACCACCGCACACCTCATCATGAAAAAGTTTTTAGTAAAACTTCTTGATGCATCTTATCTACACACTTGAGAAAGGTGCCATCCAAACCCTTCTTGTACAGTATATCATCAAAGATAACATAATTTGCAACTTTCAACTTCAAATTTCATTTCTCCCTAGGAGAAAGATGATCTGGACAATCTCCATAAGTGAGGTAATAGGCAACATCGGTGAACCAAGAATCCTGATGACTAACAAATAAAGGTAAGGGCAGATTCTCCTCCTCTTCAAACTTGCTCTATGCCATTAGTTTACAAAGGCCTTGTCCTCTAACCAACTTAGTTGGCCTAATGTCTAAATTGAACTCTTGAATCTTAGAGACCCAAGATGCTCTATTATTGATACCAACATCCTGCTGAGTTAAAATACTTTTCACTACAGAGTTCGGAACAAAAATAGTTGCATGCGAATGAAGTATATAGTACCTAAATTGTTTTACGGATTTCACTACTACATAAGCCTTCTTTTCTATCTGTGAGTATTTTAACTCATGCTTCTTCAGAGGTACACTCATAAAGGAGATTGGGACTTCCTCATTATCTTCAACTTTCTACACTAAAATTCCAGACATAGTATGCTCTGATGCATAGCAATAAATAATAAAATCCTTACTAAAATCCGGATTAACCAGAGTAGGTGCATGCACAATTGCTCTTTTTTTTTTTTTTGCTTGAAAAGCCCTTTTACCTTCCTCATTCCACTTAAAAACTACTTTCTCCCTCATCATATTTATAATATATTTAGTAGTCTCAGCAAAATCGGGAATAAAACGTCTTAGAAAGTTCACCTGTCCAAAGAAGGACCTCACTCCATTTCTATTGGAAGGAAGGCAGAGTTGTTGTATTGCTTTTACTCTCTCTGGATCCACCTTTACTCCCTCCTTTGAAACTATATGTCCGAGAAGTTTTCCTTCTGTGACGCCAAAAACAGACTTTTTAGGATTTAATGACACTCCATGCTCTCTGCATCTCATCAGAACTTTCCTCAAATCTTGTAGATGATGTTTTCTCTTCCTAGAGAACACAGTTAAATCGTCTAAATATATTACAATGATCTTATCCCTCAAATGCCCAAAGGAAAGGTCCATCACCCTCTGAAACGTTGCCCCTGCATATCAATCTGAAAGGAATCCTATTATATGCAAAGGTGCCCCAGGGAGTTGTCTTGTGTTGATCTTGCGTCGAGACACTGATTTGGTTATATCCAGAGAAGCCATCCAACATGGACATCATCTCTGATCCTGAAACAGTTTGTAAAATATGATCCTTGCTAGCAGAGGATAATTATCTTTCAGGCTTGCTAGGTTCAAGTTTCTGAAATGAACATAGATTCGTATCTCACCATTTTTCTTTCAAACAGGGACAATATTAGCAATCCAGGTAGAATGATGTATAGGATAAATAATTCAGGCCTTCAACATCTTGTCTATCTCATGAAAGATCTCTTCTGCTACCTTTGGATTAAAGTTCCTCAACTTCTGTTGGAAAGGATTGACACCAGGTTTGAAAGGAATGTGATGTTGGAATTTACCATCTCTGAAATTATTTAAATCATCGTAGCACCATGCGAAAACATCTTTGAACTCCATCAACAGGCTGATGAACCTCCTCTTCTCCTCTTCAAAACAACATTTTCCCAAATTAACAAATTTAGGATCCTCCTCAGTACCAATGTTAATTCGCTCATACTCACTAGAGTTTTGAATTACAGGAGTCTCTTTCTCCCCTTGCTTAACATATCCATCCTTTCTATCAAAAAGACATTCAATAGAAACCAAGCCTTTTGGGATTTTATTTCCTTTCAACTGTAATACCCCATCATGCAGTTCCTCTGGTGAATCGAAAGAAAAATCTTTACAACTTGCTTCTAATCCTTCATAAAACAAGGAAGTGAAAATCTCAGCACACCGTAAACAAATCTTGAATCTGCTTATCATTTTCGAACACCTGCCAGGATTCAGAATTGTCAGGCACGCTCGGTCTATAAACCAATTCTACCTTGTAGGTATCAGTTGTGAAATCAGGATGAGGCACTAATAAAGCTGCAGATACCGCCAAAGAATCAGCCTTCAAGTTGAACTCCCTTGGTATTGCTTCGATTGAGAAAGCATCGAATGCTTCAATCTCGTCCCAAACACGGTTTCTGTAATGTCTCAGTCTCTCATTTTTAATAGTGAATAAACCTCTCACTTGATTCACAATAAGTTCAGCATCACCTTTAACTTTCAACATTTTGATTTGTAATTTCTTCGCTCCAACAAGACCTAATAATAGAGCTTCATATTCAGCCGTATTATTAGTGTTTTGAAACTCCAATTTGAAAGCATAAGGAATAACTTTACCTTCAGGAGGTATTAATACTACCCTAGCCCCTAAACCAGAAGATGAACAACTACCATCAAATTCCATAGACCAGAGTTCATCAGACATACCTGAATCTATGGTCTTATCCACACCTTGAAAATCGGTTGATATCATATAATTTTCAAAGTCACAATCTTGATACAAAATTTGAGCTTTCGGATCATCAGAAGGAAAGACTGTGTATTTGGCTTTTGTCTCAGGATGCAACACAACTCTCTGTTTTCCAACTGTGATCATTGCTTGAGACCAATCCATTCTAATTTCCCCACCCATGTCTTTACAAAAGGTATGACTCAATAACATGCCATAACTAGCAGGGATGTCAGCCACCAGAATTGTCAACTTGATTCTCTTGTTAGGATGTGCTACTAAAGCCATTTGTGCATCCTTAATTTTCCCTAACAAAGGAACCTGCTTGGAATCCATGGAATAACATTTGCCAAAGGTTTTTGTTAAAGTTAAACCTAAAGCTTTTGTTACTGCTGAGGGCATGACATTGTCTGATGCTCTAGAATCTATTATACAATTACTCAATTTATGCCCATTGATGAACAAGGATACATAGAAAGGTTTAGGATTATGTTCAAGACTAGGTTCAACCAATTCAGCTTGTTGAGGAATGGTATTTGATGAAAATTTAGGAATTACTAAAGCAGGGCTGACATTTTCCTGTGCCGAAGAATTACAAGTCACGGGCATTTGGGTTCCACTTGCTAAAGCCTGAGTATCATTTCCCTTGATAAATTCAACTAGTCTATCTAACTCCTTAGGGTTCAACTTCATATACTCAGCCGGAGTAATCTGAATACGGGATGATTTGCAAAATTCAATGATATCAAAGGAACTATTAGATGAATCAGAACCTAAAGAAGCAACTTCTTGAACAACTTTTGAAACACTTCTAGGACGAGTCAGAATTTCCTTACCCTTTGTAGTGCTATGGACAGGTGTTACAACATCTTGAGGCTTCTAATTTTGTTGAGTTCTAGTAAGAATTGCATATGAGGAATCCTCCAAAGTCACCAACATGTTTCCTCCCCTTTTTGAGTCAGAGACATATTCCATATAATGAATTTCAGAGTCGCTAGGCATACTTTGGGAACCTCCTTCATCAGCTTCTAAGATTGTTTCTCCTTTACTGACCATTTAAGAAAAAATGAACCATCTTTGGACATGAAGAACCATCATGTTCATCAGTTAAATGAAACACACATGTATTTGTCTTAGGAGGTGGCGCTTCAATAACAAGTCTTTGTTGCGCAGGAGGTAATTGTAATTGTCTTCCTCCATTTCCTCCTTGTTGATTCGGATATTTTCTAGGAATGTCCTGGTACGGTTGAGAATATGAAGTACTTGCTTTAGGAGCTTGTCTTTTTAGGGAAATCACATCATTCATTAACTGTTGAATCATAGGGTCAGATGAAGTAGAGGCACTTGTAACTTGAGAAGAAGAAGAAGTTTTCACTTCTCTTTTCCACTTGCCTGTCGTGATTAAATCATCTTCTAGACTCACAGCTGAAACTTTCATAGCATCAAGGGTTTGTAACCACTCATGCCTCATCAAGAAACTTATTTCTGTAGGCATGGAGTTCATGAAGAAACATTTCATGTTTTCATCAGAGGGTTTTTGTGCTGTTGGAATCTTATGACAAAGTTTATCAAAATGGGCAACAAAGTCCCTAATAGGCTCCGTTATTTCTTTCTTTAATTGAGCCAACTGAGCAATGAGTGAATGCTCATCCTCAGCCAATTTGAATCTTGCCTCAAAACTATCTATTAAAACCTGCCAATTTGTAATAACTCCATCAGGCAGATGGTAGAACCAATCAGCGACAATGTCAGTAAAAGTTTGAACAAATAACCTCACTGCCACATCTTCATGTTGTATTGCCAACACTCTACATGCAACTTTGAAAGCATTTAAGTTTTCAATGGTGGTTACTTTGCCATCACCTCTGAACTTAGGAAGATGATCCTTTTCTCCCTTAGGAAGGTTATGAATTGTGCCCAAAGCTAAAGGTCCGATAGCAACACCCCAAGGATTGCTTGCCATTGCTCCAGTAGTATTCAAAGGGGTAAGGTTTATAACAATTGGAGGTACAACAATGTAAAGTTAAGGCTTGACAAATAGGTGAAGCAGTTGCTCTTGGTGGAGATATAGGTCTACTTCTAGCCCTTCTAGTTGTAGCATGAGAAACAAAACCGAGGTCTAAGAGTTCCTAGAAGGTGTGATCAACAATTCCTTCCCTCTGTTGTGATCGGGTATAAGGCTTAGACTCCATTATGAAAAGAAATTAGGGTAACAAGCGTCTGGGATTCTGCGGTTGATTATTAGGGATTCTAATAAAGAACACTCTAGGAACAATCACCCTCTCAAAAACTAACATAGGATGATCTGCTTGCCTTTCTACTTCGTCGAGGAATGCACTTATTCTATCGTATTCAACTCGACTTCTTCTATGTTTCCAAGCTAGAGTATCCAACTCAGAGATAATGTTACTTTTCTCTTCTTGCACCCAACTTAGATTTGGTTGTAAAATAGGTAAGAAACCTTCGTGAGATAACACCATTTATAAAGAACAAAGCATCACCATAAAGACGACTTTAAAAAAAAAAAACCAATTATCTTGTTCGTTCCCTAGTAGAGTCGCCAAAAAATCTATTAGTAAACAGATTTGTCTCTCACAATTTATTTCACTTTTATACTCTTCAGCCCAAGAAAAAAAAGACAAATTTCACCATACAACAAGAAAATCATCATATTGATTAACCTCTGAATTAAGGTACAATTACCTTTAATAGATATTCAATCAACTCCAAATTACATACAACCAATATTATACTTTTCACCAGAAAGTATAAAAAAGGTAATTGTATTCACCAGTCAATACCAAATGAACACAAGCATTGATTCATATATAATTCTTTGTGTAAAGCCGACAAACTTCACATGTACTCTAAAACAAAATGAAAACCTTAAAAGATGAATCTCACTGATATTTTCTGCACATATAGAAAGCTATGACAAATTCTTTCTTGAAATAGATTCTCACAGAAATCAAATTTCAAACACCAAACACATAGATTTGAAGCCAAAGATAAACTGTCATTTGATTTTCATTCATAACTGATCATCAACTTCCAACACATACATAAAGTATTTAGTCAAAATTAAAGAGATAGTTTTTCAAAAACTTAGTGGACCCGCATAAAGTCATTACAAAGCTTATAAATAGGCCCTCAGATCAATAGTTCAACTAAAGGTAAAATTAACTCTAAATGAGTTAATGAGAAACCTTCCTAACTGCATAACTGAAAATAAAAAGAAATCTAGACACGCTGTCATACAACTGCCAGTAGTGCTATTCATGCGGTCGATTATGTTTCAGTCGGATTGCCCGGATTGCTATTTTGGGCGGACACCATAACCACTTTCGCTGCACTCCACTCCCGATGAATCCTCGAGAATTCCTGGATTACCGCTATATGCGGCAGGCTGATATGAATTACCCTTTGCTTCTAGAGTACCTTCTTTCTTTTCACCAGCTGCACTTAATCTCTGTGAGAGTCCAAGTGATCTAGACATACTATAAGTGTCAACTCCACTTTAGCAATCTTTGTAAAATCTTCCACGACTAAGGACTTCTCCACCTTAATCTGCTTAATGCGACTACTGAATAGATTGACCATTTCTATTGTATCTTCCAGAGTCTGACCATCCTCTTTAAGCAACTAAACATCTACACAACGCAGATCCTTTTGCAAGGTTGTTCTCAGAGTTGTTAGTTCACCTTCCAGACTGACAGACTCACTATGAACTTGCTCAATGATTTGGTTACGCCACTCTATACATTCTTTGCATATGAACATTATATCTTCATCTAATCCTAGCACTTGTCTTTCGGCAAGAAAATTCATCAAGCCATAGCACTGAATATCGCGCATTTGCCTTGAAATCACCGCCCGTTTAGTTTTTTCGTTCTGCCATGTGATTAAGTCAACGTCCAATTCCTTGGTAACATCATTGGCATCTTTGAAAATTTGAACTAAATCCGATATGTAGTTAGTTCCTTGATGCACAATCGATGTAAGCCACTCAGAGAAAATATCTGCGATCATCTTGTTCCTTTGACCTTCATTCAAGAACTTCTGATTATCAGGGCATTTTAGATTAAAGGGAACATAGCTTTGGGACAATGACATTAGACTATTCTGTAGAGCATGGATGTATTGAGACATTTGCGTTAAACTCTGTTTCAACTCTGCTTTATCCTTTTCATCCTTCTAGTTGCGGGAGATAATCCTTTTGGTTGAAGTTTCTAAATGTTTCACATCAACTGCTCTAGTTCCTACTCCCCGATCAACTCGCTCAATAGTATAATCGGCCTCTGAGGCAGTGGCAACATCCTTTTCGGATGTAGGCCTAGCAATATCTGCAATCCAATGTTTTGTGCCCTCATCAAAACTGATCATGGTTTCCACTTTTAGCCGCTTAGACTTCATGGCCCATCCTAGACATTTACTCATGACATCTTCCATGGACACATAAATAGGCACAGCATTCCTCTTCTTGGTAATTGAATCGCTCAACCATTTAGGAGCCACAGTTAGATCTTTGGATTGCATGGGCGGAGGCCCTCCTGAAGTCACCAGCATAGCATTATTTGTATTAGACAGAACATCAAGCACCTGTGAATCCTGGACATTAGCATCAACATTTGTTACAACCTTGTTAGCATCAAAAACAAGGGTTGTCATATTGCCTTGTACTTCCTCAACGTCCAAATCAAGAATGAGATGAGCGGCAGGTGGCTGAAAATTCTTCTTGTATCTTGATCTAGTAACTCGGCCACCAATGGAATGTGCAACTTCAAAGTCAAGTTTTTCCTCTTTAATCTTAGATTGCTTCTTTCCTTCAACAGAAATAGGAATATTAGTTAAAACAATGGTTTTTCTTACAATCTCTTTTTTTCCACCCTTATTTCTTGAACTGGTTGCCTTCCCCGGATGAAATCTGCAGTTCCTTAGCTAATTCTCTATTATGTGAATTATACTGAAGGTGCATTCCTGTACATTATCCTCCATCCTTCTATGCCAATCAACCTCTGGAAGAGGTTCATTGTGTACCCGTTTCATGAATTCTGGGTCTAGTACATCTTCATTATCAATAATCACACCAGAGGTATCCATTTGCAACTTCATGTCGAGAATCTGCTTCAGAGTTAACCTGGACCAATTTCTTTTTCTTACTTCAAATTCATTTGAGCAGTCTTCCCAGTAATCTTCCAACTGTGACACATGTTGATCAGGCATTGTCGTTTTCACATAATGAGCAATAAAACCTTTACTGTCAAAATTATCTCTCTTCACGAAAGTTTTCAAATGAAACCTTTGAAATTCGAATTCAAGATTCAGTGCATCAGAAACAGACCTGCAACTGTAATGGCCTAAATCAATAGGAAAAATTCTACTTGTGTCAGAATCTTCACCAGAATCCTTTACAATATAGGCTAACTGCTTGGAAACTTCAATCAAAATACAACAATCTGAAACATATCTAGGTAACCTAAAGGGTTCACCTTTAAAGCCTCTAACCCTTATATAAGTGAAGTGATTAAATTGAATAAAGAAGCTACCATAGTTGTCGATTAGTTCAACAACTTCAACCGACATTCTCCTGTGCAAATTACCTTGTAACTCAAAAGTTGGCCTCCCGGCAAATATATCATTGCAGCGAAGGTAATTGTCAACATGTCCTTTTTGGTCAAATGGGGGTGGTATTCATAGATTTTTATACCCTGAACCCATTTTGTATGGAATAGTCCAAGCCACTCCCTCACACAGGCTAACATGTAGAACAAATATGAAGACATATAAAAATTTGTAACCCCAGCGTGATTTCTCAAACCCTCATGCAACCTTTCTGCAATTACTGTGCCCCAATCAATGAGTTGGTTTTTGTTGAGAGCGTCGTGGATGAAGAAATACATCCAGTCCTCCCAATAAAAGGAGTGTGAATTTCCCCTAATTCTGCTCAACATTATTACCAAATCCCTGATTTCAGTTATCAAATGCTCCCGGGTTAATGGCCTTGGTAGCCTTGACCTGCCCTTTTGATACTTCAGAAGCCAATTTCGTGCAATAATGGTTCTATAATACTACTTCTTCTCGGAATAA
Source organism: Cryptomeria japonica (assembly GCF_030272615.1). Classification (NCBI taxonomy): domain Eukaryota; kingdom Viridiplantae; phylum Streptophyta; class Pinopsida; order Cupressales; family Cupressaceae; genus Cryptomeria; species Cryptomeria japonica. Next base: position 239,320,802 of record NC_081407.1, on the reverse strand, counting down.
ATCCCATAGGACTTTCCAATAGTCCAATCCTCATAGGGTTCCCGATGTGGGATACCCATGGCCGCCATTACTGTCTCTCTATCAATAGACAACATAATTTCACCATTATTTCTCCTCATGCACTTGTTAACCTTGTCATAGTGATTAATGCACTCTAAAACCAACTTTGGACGAGGGGTGGCTATGGGAAATGCCTCCACTTCCAATAAACCAACTTTGGACGATATCTTTCAGCATAGAATCAACAACTGGGTTCCTCACTCTTTTGAAGAAAACATCTAAATCTAATTGAACTAGAACCATATCAGCTAGCTCTGGTAAGGAACTCACAAGAGAAGAAGAGCTCGCTAATTTAGGCAAATTCGACCTCATGCTTAACCCATAATCTTTTCCCAATCAACTCAAAAAAAAGCAGAAAATAGGTAAAACGGAAACAAGCAGCTAAACAATATACCCAGATCTTTTAAAACTGTAGCAATTAGGAAAGTCATTGAACATACCTTCCTATGTCATCTGCAAAACCCTTGTCGTAGTCTATTTTCTTTCACTCCAAAAAGTTTCCTTAAAACTTATGTTTCACAAATGACAATCTCGACAAGACAACTGCTTAATTTAAAACAACGAAGAAAATCTTACTCATGATTTCCATAAGTTATCATCATTACTCTTCACTCGTGCGACATTACTCTGAAATGATCTCAAACGAACATGCATTTAATAACAAGTCACTTCATATCTGAAAACACGGATTCCCACGCCATACTTGCTATAAATGACAACTTTTAAATCATTAAGAAAGAATATTCCCTTTCCCTGCCGCCGTTAGCCATTCCTTAAAATCCGCGCCACCATCTTATGAAGTCATATGATTTCCAAGAAATCAAACATTGAACTTTGAACCTTGAAGAATAACAACAACGCAAAAACATATACATGACAAATATTGAACTTTGAACCTTGAACCCAAAAGGTTCAAGTTCAAGGTTCAACCAATGCTAAACACCGACAAACACTGAAAAAGACTTATAAAGCCCCGTGGGGAAATAAACTTAACATGACGCCCATTGAACTTTGAACCTTGAACTCCAAAGGTTCAAGTTCAAGGTTCAAGTTCAACACAATGAAACTTAAATAAAGAAGACTGCGAATACTGAATTGCACAGAAAATTCGAGAAACACAACCCGACCAAAAGATCAATTAGGGACATGACTCAATAAGGCGATATAAAAATGGAAATTTATATGTACCGCCAACAAGATGTTAGAAAAGGGTGAGACTGAGGCTCCTCAGGGTGGTGAAGGGATTGGGATGTCAGACAAGGGACTCCTCAGGGCAGTGAAACTGAAGGGATTGGGAGGCCATCAAGACGCCCAAAACTTAAACCTAAAGATACTACCATAAAGTCTTTCTTTGGAATTGGCAAAGTTTCTGGTCCATCAACTTCTGCAGTTGCAGAAGCCATTCACAGTAGCTCACCACCACCACAAGGTGGGATTGTCATTGAGCTAAATGCGTCAAATGAGGATGACAATACTGACACGACAGAAGATATTCTAAGGGATACACACAATGAGATAATTCACTCGGATGCAAATGCTAGTACTGAAGATGATGTTGGTAGGAAGAAAAGAAAAAGGAAAGTAAAACTAGGGTGAGAGTGGGAGATGACAAGGAGTTTTAAGATTGATTGGGTAGCAAATTACCCATTCATTGAACTAGTCCCAAACAATGATGAACAACCAACAGAATGCAGGTGTAAGATTTGTAGCTAGAAAACTAAAAGAGAGAAGAAGATGCAGCTAAAGCTTGACACCATAGAAAAGCATATTGGTAAGGTTTATGAAAAATAGATCATAGATAGAAAGGAAACACCAATAGTAAGATGGAAATCAAAGGAAAAATGTCTTCATATTACGTATGCCGTGGAATATGAAGAGCATAACCACAAAATGACACTGATTGGTAATAGTGGATTTGGAAATACAATCAAGGTTGGGCTTGAACATGCAGTGAAATATGCAAACCTGGCAAAGACTGTTCAAATGAGTGTTATTTTCATATTCTGTCAAGATGGCGTCCTATGAAAGATTTCCCAAAATTTAGTAATTTATTATCTTTTTTGAATGTTCCTCACTATCCTATGTCACATTGGTCAATAAACCCTGGATGGGAAATGGCAAACTGTCTCACTGAGGTGGAAAAGCAAAATTTACAAGAGAGTATAAAAGAGTCAAATTTCATTTCATTATCCATAGATGAAGTTACTGCGGTAGATAACACTGCTTGGGTTTGTATGCATGTGTATACCATAAAAGAACACATCCACCGAGCTCATCTACTCTATGTTCGTAAAATGAGGGGCAATTCAGAAACATAAAATTTATATTTGGAAGTTAAGAAAGCTTTGAATGAAATTGCTGGTATGGATGACTTGACAATTGCCAAGAAGTTGGTGTGTGTTGAAGCTGATGGAGCTGCAGTAATGCAAGGTCAAAGGACTGGTCTTTGCGCAGGATTACAAACTAGTATTGCACCGTACATGGTTGGCATTCACTGCATGGCCCATCGAATGAATTTAGCATATAGAATTGTAAGCAATTTCCCTACAGTGTCAAAGTTGAAGATCTGGTCCACGAGCTCCACTCATACTTCTGCCGAAGTTCTAAACATTTTGCAGAATTTCAGATTTTTACTAAGGGAGTAACAACAGGAAACAAGCTTCTCAGGGATGTTGAGACCAGATGGATCTCCTTGCATGGACCAGCAGAACGAGTTCTAACGGAATATCAATCCTTGATCAGACTAGTGTATGAGCAATGCCTCACAGTAGACAAAGCTCTTGATCTCTTACATAAGTTAAGTGATATAGAGACTTAGTTAACTTTAGCTAGTCTTCTCCCCATGCTGGATTCAAAGAACAAACTTGCTAAGAAAGCCCAAGAGAAAACTATGTATATCAATAAGTATATCACTCTACGTAAAATGACATGCTTGAGCCTGGATGGTCTATATTTAGATCTAATAGGGCGAAGCCCAAATTTTTTTAGGTGGTAGATAATTACATATTTGAATCATGCTGAAATTTTTTTACATTTCAATACAAAAAATGAGTTATGTGTCTTTGTAAAAGGATTTCAGATACCAATGCACCAATCTAAGATGGGCAAGCGAGGCAGAGCACTACTAGTTAAAAAGGAAGATTTTGACAGGATTGTTAAATCTATTACTGATAATTTGAAGTCTATTGCATATGAACTTTCAACTGAGATTTGTGAAAGATTACCTCGAGAAGAAATACTTGAAGCCATGGGTTGTGTGTATCCTCAATTTTGGCATTCAATTGGAGATAATCCAAATGACGCAAAGATGTTTCATGAAAACTAGAGGAATTGATATTGACATTTACAAAAGATGCATATTGCAATGGACAGCTAATAGAAGGAATTTTAAATTCAGATCATCTTAAAAAATAATGTAAACACTTTGCATTGTTTATGAAACAACAGTTGGTTGACTTGGAGAATCCATTTGAACCTAGATCAATCACAAGGCTTTGGAAAATGATAGATCAAAGTGAAGCATTGCATACTGCAATACCAAAATATTTGAAACTTGCTGATTTATGTCAAACAATGATATTGGGGTCGGTGGAAGATGAGAGAGTTTTCAGTGCATTAGGGATTTTGAAATCAAAGATCAGAAACAAATTAGACAAAAAATTGGAAACTTGCTTAAGGTTGTTTGTAACTCAGTATAATGTTAGAGATTTTCCATATGATAGGGCACTGGCAATTTGGAATTCTATGTGTGAAAGATGAGGGTTGTGCAACACTTTAAAAGCTGGCGGTGCTATTACTAGTGCTAGTGCTGAGACAAATGATGGATCACAGACTTAGAGTCAGCATGAAGATGAAGAAATTTTTGAATACCCGACTCAGAATGAAGATGAACCTGTTAGTACTAGTCAGTTTTCGGATCTTGAGTCCATTTGGGATATAGAAGCCTCAAACTGAGTCACTGAAGTAAATTAGCAGTCAGTTTATAGGTATTTATAATTATACTACAGTTCTTGAGTCATATTACAATTTCAATTTGCAATACTATAGTTGTCACTGATGATTTTTGATATTGTATTCCTTGAATTTGTCAATCAGAATGGATACTTATTTCATATTTTTAATTGTGAATTTGAATTATTAGTAAATTGGTTCCACATTATGTTGAACATGAAATGCAACAATTTGTGTCACAAGATCCATAAAATGAATCATATTTCATAACTGTTAGAACCTTTATACTGTTCTACATTAAATTCTTAACATGATGTTCATGGCGATTAGGGTTTTGTGTTTGTTTTTTTGTCTTAGTTGGCTAGTAAACCGAAGTTGTCGTGTGTTGAAAATTTGAGTTGTCCTCTCTTTATTTGTCCATGTTAACGTCAAGTGTGGTCAAATGGTTGGTCAAACAATGAGACATGTTTAATGTTTCATCTCTAACTCGCAGATAAATTTCATGTTTAACAATTTAAGTGGCGAGTTAGCGAGTGTTGGTTTGGGTTTAAATCGTGAGGTCTCTAGTTTTTTGAGTTTTAGCTTTTTATGTTAGTGAGCTGGAGATTGTTAATGAAATTGATTTTGTCGCGAGGTCTTGAATTGGTTTGATGCCATGCATTATAGCCGCCGCGAGAGTTAGCGAGTGAGTCATTAATGGTCTTTGTGCCACTGCTCGTGCCTGTTTATGATAGAGTTAACATAAAACATCGATTTTTGTTGGTAATCTCTAGGTCGTTGCGGTCAAGAGATAATTTTTTTTGAGATTTTATGGTTATCGCTAGCTCGCAGGTTCTTTATCATCAAGTCAGTTTAAGTCGCGAGCTTGCGAGTACTGGGAGATTTTAGTTGTTGCTACCTCGCAAGATGTTTTGCACTTGACCATTTTTTGTTCCGAGGTTGCGATTGGGTGTGATTTTATGTTATTGCAAGGTCGTGAGGTGTTCGTGGTTAAGTCATTTTAATTTGCGATCATGCGATGTGGTTGGTATCACAGCTTAGTTGGTTTCATCACTTGCTCACAGGTTTTGAAGTTGTTTAGCATTTTATGTTGCGATATGGCGATAGGTAAGTTTTGGTTTGATTTTGTGGTCATCACATCCTCGCGGGTTTGTAAGTCTTAAGTCAAAAAGTGTTGCGAGCATGCGATGGCAATTAAGTGTCTTGTTGTCGTGTGATCACAAGGGTTTAACCGTTTAAGTCAAGTTTCGAGTTGTGATCTTGCGATGGAATAAGTTGTTTTGTTAGATTTGCATTGGTCGCCAGCTCGTAGGTAAAGAAAGAATATTACAAATGTTGTTGCGAGGTTGCGATTGAAGGGCTTGATGAAGATCAACGTCTGTCGCTCACTCGCGAGATTCTTTGAGGATTCATAAAAGGGGTTGCGAGCTTGCGATTAAGAGGATTTGGTAGCATTGTTGCTAACTCGCCGGTTACTTTCCAAATTGTTATAACCGGTTGCGAGTGTGCGATTAAAGATGGGGATTGACACGTGGACTTGTTTTCTG